>NW_007727269.1:139678-219411 GCF_000696425.1 Galeopterus variegatus
ATAAACACATGCAATGCATTTTCAATTAAACTCTTTATAATTCTAGAAGAAAACATTTTCTGACAAAACCATAAGAAGAAAATTTCACTAGCCAGACTGTATTCCATAGTTTCAAATTAAGAGAGAACAGAGACATTGTGTGCCACACAGACCTTCCCCATGTGCCAAGCTGTCCGGGAGAACATCACTTATAAATATCCGACTAATATGCTGATGCTCGTCCACCTGCGCTGTAACTGCAAACCCTAGGAATGAAAATAAAAGAAAAAAACAAGTCAAAATTCTCCATACCAGTTAATTTCTACAACTCAATCAGCAGTATTTCCTTACACATTTATTCTCATAAGTACAGTATGTTGAGAAAGTCTAAACTGCAACTATTTTGAAAGCACAAATACCTAGCTGGGGCAGAAAAAAGGAACATGTCAGATCAGAAGGCTTAAGAAATCTGAGTACACAACCATATTCAAAAGTTGAGACAATATACCTATGTTGATAGCAGCATTATTCACAGCACACAAAGGATGGAAACAAGCCAACTGTCCACTGACAGAAGAATGGATGAACAAAATGTGATACATACATACAGTGGAATATTATTCAACCTGAAAAAGGAAGGAAATTCTGACACATGCTATAACATGGATGAACCTTGAGGACACTATTTCAAGTGAAATAAGCCAGTCACAAAAGGACAAATACTGTATAATTCCTATATGAGATACCTAGAGTAGCCAAACTCATAGAAACAGAAATTAGAATGGTGGCTGCCAGGAACTAGGGGGAGGAGAACATGGAGAGTTGGAGTTTAATGGGTACAGAGTTTCAATTTTACAAGATGGTAAAATGTCTGGAGATGGATGGTGGTGACAGTAGCACAACAATGTGAAAGTACTTAATGCCACTGAACCACACACTTAAAAGTGGTTAAGATGATAAACTTTGTTATATGTATCTCGCTACAATTAAAAAAAATTTTTTTAAATTTCTTAAGTTGAGATCAAACAATAACCTCATTGAAATAAATTAAATTCAGTTCAATAAATATTTGTTGAGAAACAACTATGTACGGGTTAGGCATTTTAAGAAGACGAAGAAATGCTTGCATAGACACAGCACTTGCCCTAAAAACCCAGTGCAAAACCTAGACTCCCCTCCTCTAAATGCGTCTCCCTGACTTGGACAGTGCCCTCCTCTCTGATGCCACAGTTGGGAGCACATGTTTCCATGTCTTGGTCCCATAACACTAGGAGTTCTTTGAGGATAGGAAGAGTGTCGTGTTTCCTTATGTCTCTTCTGTGCCTCAGGCAGAGCCTGGCAATATCTTTGCAGGTATCTTCATTCAGTTATTCAAATACAAAAAGGAAGAACAAATGGCAACCAAGGACAGCAGAGTGAAGTCCAGAGAAGCAGACAAAGGCTAAAAGGACTTCAAAGGAAAAACCAAAATAACATTTGGGTCAAAACAGATTATGTTAATTAAGAAACAAACAACAAATCATAGAAAGGAAATTTCAACATATGGTTGTCCCTCAGTATCCATGGGGAGATTAGTTCCAGGACACCTGCCCCCCACTTATGAATACCAAAATTCACAGGTGCTCAAGTCCTTGATATAAAATGGCGTAGTATTTGCATACAACCTATGCACATCCTCCCATGTGCTTTATATCATCTCTAGATTACTTATAATACTTAATACAATGTAAGTGCCATGTAAATAGTTGTTACACTGTATTTCTTAATTTGTATTATTTTTTGTTGTTGTATTATTTTTTATTGTTTTTTTCCTGATTATTTTCAATCCAAGTTTGGTTGAATTCACAGATGTGGAATACATGGCTATGGAAGGCCAATTGTATTATAATTTTAACATATTATAAACTTTAACACATTATCAACTTCAGTCATTTTAAGGAAAATAATTATGCTATATGAATATACTTAAGAATGTTCTTTCTATGGAGATATTTACCAATCATTAGCTAATCACTGAGTTTCTATAATAAAAGACTATAAAAGACAGAAATGAACTTTAAGACATGAGCACAATCTAAAAAGAGCTTACAGCCAAATTTAAATGCAGGCCAACAAAAATGTGAGAATTAGTAAGAGGTGATTTTCAGAAATGCTGACCCTTAATTGTTAAACTCAGGGAAGAAGATAAGCAAAGCTAAAGCAATCAGATAAGGCTTCTTTAATAAAGTTAGACATTTAGTTAGTTCTTGAAGGAAAGGTAGGATTTATATCATAAGACAGGAGAGATGGGGGAGGGGGAGAAGAAGGGAGTGAAGGTTAGCATTGCAGGTGGGTAAACGGAAGCTAAGAACAAAGACACTGGAGATGAAAAGAACCAGCATGAATCATGAGTTAATCCGCTCAGAGCAGCACCTGGCACAGTGACTTCACCGTAAGTGTTCTTACTACCATTATCACTATTTTAAACTTCTACATTTAGTACTTTTAAGCACTTTGGCATTTTCCCCTAATATTGATACATATCTGTTTAGACTGCTAATATAAATAGAAATGAAGGAAGTTCAGAAACTCGTCATATTTTCTGAGAATGTGAACGCAAAATTAGGTCCAAAGATATTGAGGAAAACAAGGCAATGACGAACAACACAATTCTCTGAAGAAGGGTTTCCTCATGCTTACCAAAGTCAGACATACTCCCAGTCTTTGTGAGCTGCACGTCATAAATACTTAGTGGAAAGACTTCTATTTCATCATGGGAAAACAAGGCAATGACGAACAACACAATTCTCTGAAGAAGGGTTTCCTCATGCTTACCAAAGTCAGACACACTCCCAGTCTTTGTGAGCTGCACGTCATAAATACTTAGTGGAAAGACTTCTATTTCATCATAAACCTACAAAAGGTGAAAATATCAGAATCAGAGTATCTGATGTTACAACATATCTTGGAAAATTATTTTGACACTTTTTTAAATAATGAAACAAAAGAAACTTTTTACAAGATACTCTTTATATGGAGACTGTTTTCAAACTAGATGCCAAATATAAAGAGAATTTTCCCCCAAAATTACATTTTTAAAATCAAAAGGCCATGATGTATGGTTCAAATTGCCCTTTCTACAGCAAATGCACACTTGCCTGTTCTTGCATGTATTCATATGCTGCAGGAATACAGTACTCAGTGTTGTCATCTACTAATTTTCTAAGTTGTAGGCCATAACGGCTGGGTTCCAACTGTCTCATCTAAAAAAAAGACGACAGTTATTCAGATTTTAAATGTTCTTTCTAAATTCATCATTGTTCAGTAGGCTCATTAAAAACTGAAGTAAAAATCTCTAAAAGAATACTACATACAATTTCCTGAGTTTAAACCTATATAAGAGTTTAAATTTAAATGTGGGGGGAAAAAAGGAAAAATTAATTATTTTTAAATAAGCTTTTCTCTAAATGATATTGCTTATCACTAAAAACAAGAGATGCATTTTTTAAAAGAGGTTGTGGTAGAATATATCTGATAGTAGAATATATCTTATCATCTCAGCAAATGCTCTCTCTTTATATGTTGGTTGTACCTAACTCCAAGTTGTTTCCTATTACTAAAGGAGAGAATTTGTAAAATGTGAATAAACTGCAGATTCTACAGACTTCAGAATTTGGAATTTCTTAGTCCAAAAACTTTCCAAAAGAAAAATGTATACACACACTTACACACACACAATCTTTTCTCTCTCTCTCATACACATACACACTGTCAACAGTGAGAAATTTGTCTCAGGCCTATGCCCTGAGTCTAACTGACCCACTACTTCTGTCACCCTCCATCACTTGGAAAATTTACCAGTTTAATAACTGATGTCATTGGTTTATAACAACATTGTTGGTTTTCTGGGGAAAAAAACCTTATATATTAGAGCAAAAAGAAATAAGTCATAAGGATATAAGCAGCATGTATAAATGTATAATATCCTAAAGCTTCAAGTCAAAGTGACAAAGGAGGGCTAAACTTAAACATTATCCACATACATTAAGTGTATGTGGTAAAAAACATTATCAAACCCTACATGCCTTTTTCACCATTCCACATATGATTATATTTTCTCTGCAAAATTAAAAATACTCCAGCTCTATTACGCCACCCGGTGGTCTGAAAGTTTCTGATCTGATACTGAATATATTTCATCTCTTTCAGCATGCTCTCTTAAGATTTATCATAAACTTCTTTTTCAGATTGGGAATAAAATCCAGTTTAAATAATGAATAAAACATTATCTCATATCAATCTACATGAAGCAACTGTGAATGATATGAAGTTACTTGTCTAATCTAGAGAAACCTGGAAAAACTATTTAGAATTAAAGTACTTGAAAGTTTATGCCACCTTCTTATAGAGCACCATCTCTAAGTAACCCAAACAGCAACAGACTTCATGATTGTTCTAGATAAAAAAGTACATATAAAATTTCAACAGAATAGTTAGGGTTCTTCTTTAAGGCATAAGATCATGATGTAACTCATTCTTCTAAACGACTGTGAAGTAGAATGCAAATTAATGTATATGCTAATATACATGTTAATTAATAAATATGCTAATATGTTCCTTAGCATAAAAAGCGAGGTCTTAAACACTACACAAATTTAGAAGATGTAGGAGTGCAACATTAATGATTATTTCTATTCAGTAGTATATTTCTGTAGCAAAATCCATTACCTTGCATGCCAAATTCAAAATATCTTCTACTCTGTGTTCTGGCTTGATCATTATAGTAACTCCTTTATTATCCCGAAAGTGAATATAAGTCTGGTTTTCCCACGTGTTGTCTCGGGGAACACCATCTACTGTTGTACCATATATATTCACAAGTTCATCAACCTGTTTTTAGAAGCCAAAATAAAATGCAGACAAATTTGATAAATAAAGGAAAAAATATCCCCTTAACTCAAAGTATTTTCAGACAGCTCTTTCACATTCCTCACATCACTGGCTTCTCACAACTCTCTGGGGCAAACAAGCTCAGAGTTCCCTCACTTGGTTTACACAGATGAAAATGAAGCCCTGTGAGGCTGAGTGGAACTCAGCTGACTCCCCAACCTGTGTTCTACCCACCATGGCATTTTGCCACTTTGACCCAGTTAGAATACTGCAACCCATGTAAGGGCTGCTTACTACCCAATCACTCCTCTAGAGCTGTGGTGTGCATCTAAGCTACAACCTCTTCCCAACTTCCAGATGAATTCCAGACACTCATCCATGGCCAGTGACACATGCCTGCCTCCTAACCCTGAACTGCACTTAACGTAATCCAAGCGTGATTCTCCTGTCTCTTATTTCTACTTGTTTTTTAAAATTAACCACTAGCCCTGGGGAAATCTTATCTCTCTTTCAGTGTCACATGTAGATACTCTGTTGGAAAATTATCTCAAAACATACCACTTTTAGAAAACCTTTCCCAAAGAAGTTTAGTTTCCTAAACTTCACACAGCAATTTGACAACTTCATGCAAATATGTATTTCTATAATTTATAACAAATAGTTAACATTTCTTAAGCAACTCAAAAATGTATTTCTTTGGCTAGGTTCTCACATTAGCAGTGATAAAGAAAAGATTTGGGGCAGTTGAAATCAAAAGTCATAGTCTCTACCACCTGCGAAGAGTAGTCTAGAACAAGACAATTTACCTTGTTAATAAGCCTTGGCTCCTATTATGTAAAACGGGACATTACTAATATAATTACTTAAGTTTATTAATTAGCAATACAAGTTTTTGTGAGCAAAGAAGGTCATATATGTGAAAACATCTTACACACCAGACTATCACATTATTTACTATTCGTCATACCTTAAAGTTATCATTGATGAGTGATTTTACTCTGAATTCTATGCATTTTTTAAAAACAAAGCAAAAGATCCTCCTGTATAGGAATTAAAAACTAGGATATAGTAGAGAATTAAAAAAAAAAAAAAACAAGGCTAGGCAAAGCAAAGGAAGAATCAATCTTTCCATGTCATCTTTTTGAAAATGTGGTGCTCGACTTTGAAGTGACATTTCTGGATCTGTCATGGATCTGTCACTTTCAGCACATTTTCCTGGAAGAATGATCACAGCCAGAATGAATATCCCCCCACATGTCATCGTGAAAGAAAAAAGGGAACAGAGGAGCAGATGCCTGGAGCCAAGGATGCCGGGAACCAGCCTGGACACTCTGTCCTGAAGGTTCCTATCTCACATGATCACATTTTTTTTCTGATTCATTCTCCCAGGTAGTTCTTTTCCTCTGGGCAGTGATTTCACCTAGGTGCGTTAGCAAAAAAACAGATGCTGCCACAGTTTGGCCCCACCTCTCAAACTATGCTTGTTGAGAATTAACTAAGCTCCCAGCAGAGGTCACTGTGGAGTAAGAAACCACACAAAGAGGAAGACCAAGAGGAAGTTAAATAGTCCCAATTACTGCTGCAGAGCAATTTAGTTCTGCACTTTTGGAGAACAGGAAAAACGTAAGTGGGACGGACAGGTAGGGAAGGGACATGAGAAATTAAAATTCACGACTATGTCCTGGCTGCCCTCTTGTGCCCATCATAGGAAGATTGCAGTCCACAGGGCCAAATGACATGCTGTCAGTTTACTCACTACTCACAGACACCCTCTCAGGTAGGCACCATCATCACTCTCCACGTAACAGGAGAGAAAAATAAGGCTCAGAAAATTCTAGAGCCTTGCCCAACTTCACACAACTAGAGACTGTGGTACTGTGGGAATCTGAACCCTGGAAGTCTGGCTTGAGCCTGTGCTCACCATCACTACACTCTACAGAAACATCAGCCTAGGGCAGGCTAGTTAGCTCAGCTGGTTAGAGCACAGCCTTATAACACCAAGGTCATGGGTTCAGATCCCAGTATCACAAAAAAAAGAAAGAAAGGTCAATCTGGTGGTTAACTCCCCACAAAATGGGTGCAACCTAAATTCTTTTCCATTATTCTACTATCTACACCATGTTCTGGTTGAACAAAATGGCTCACCTGACATTCCCTAAAAAAGATTGTCACTCTCCTGCCTCCAGACCCATGTTCATTTCAATCTCCTTTGCCTGCTTACCCTTCCTTAAAGCTTCAGTGCTGGAACCACATGCAGTTGTCCCTCTCTCAGGATCTACAGGGGACTGGTTCCAGCACCTCCCACGGATACCAGAATCTACCAAAATCCACAGATGCTCAAATCCCTGATATAAAATAGTGTAGTATTTGCATGGAAGCTGTGCACATCCTCCTATATACTCTATATATCTCTAGATTACTTATACCTGATACAACGTAAATGCTATGTAAATAGTTGTTATACTGCAATGTTTTTTTAATTTGTAATTTTTTTTTATTGTGGGTTTCCCCACCCCCCAAATATTTTCAATCCGTAACGTTAGTTGAATCTGTGGATGTGAAACCTGAGGATACGAACAGTACACTGTATATCCTGCAACCTTCTTTCAATGTTACCCTTTCTCTTATGAAGTCTCTCCTGTCCTGCAACCTCTACCCACATTCCATTCAGTTAGATGAGTCTACTCTCTTATGTCCCTGGTATAGCATTTAGCAAAGCCCAGCTCACATGATGGTCATTTTTACGTCTCCCTGGCTCACCCCACCATGATAAGATGAATGACAGCAAAGGCTCTGAGTTCTCATTCTCTCTCCTTCAGCCCTTAACACAGTGCATCCCAAACCCAGAACACACCGAACACGTCTCCCTGGCTCACCCCACCATGATAAGATGAATGACAGCAAAGGCTCTGAGTTTCTCATTCTCTCTCCTTCAGCCCTTAACACAGTGCATCCCAAACCCAGAACACACCGAACACATGGTGCTAAGTTAGATACAGCTTAAAATTCACAGTCATACACAGGAATGAAAGGTAAAAGCTGTCCATTTTCAATAACTTATTCAGATCTATTTATACAGTTTCAAGTTTTTAGTGCTCCCTAAAATTTCAAGAAGAGAAATTAACAGATTATTGGAGGAAAACAAGACCTGGACAAGAGCAAAGTGTGCAGGTAAATAGAGGGATGGAAGGAAAGACAAAAGAAGTATTCCTGTTACATTCAATTAAACAAGGCCTTGTTCTACAACTGCTCCTAGTCTACACTGTTGACCTAAGATCTAGTGAGTGATAGAAGATGCCTATCAAAGCCGAGGCCAGCAGGGATTCAGACATTCTCAAGAGACCCCACAATGAAAATTTAGAATTTTTTTCTATGGGTAAGACATATGTACACACGTCTATGCACACCCTACAAATGTATACAATCCAAGAAAGGTAGAACCTAGTTATGAGGCCAGCAGGGATTCAGACATTCTCAAGAGACCCCACAATGAAAATTTAGAATTTTTTTCTATGTGTAAGACATACGTACACACGTCTATGCACACCCTACAAATGTATACAATCCAAGAAAGGTAGAACCTAGTTATTCAAAGGAAGCATCATGTAGAACTAATTACTTAGAACTAGAAAAAGAAAAGGCAATTTAGTGCTTATAGATCTCCTAGGTTGTTGTAAGTTTTGCCCTTTTGGAGAGAAAACTGAATTGATTCCCTCAAGAAGGGCCAAATCGATCCAAGCTGAAAATACACATTTTAGTTTCAGTAAGCCATACAAGATATTCTCCTATATACTTTTCACAAAAGAAACAAAGAATCTTGAAAATCAGCACAAAAAAAACCAGAACCATCTGGAAAACTCTTTTCCCAGCTTACCCTTTTCAAAGATGCTATATTAATTTTTTTTAACCACTCACCCAAAACTCCATGTTTGGCTACTTCTGTCAAGATTGTTGCACACCCCCCATCTCATACACCACTCCTCCCTCCTACCACCAAACAAAAATTGTTTCCAACTAGGCTGTTGTGGGTTTCCAGTTCCTAGAGAATGCAGTGGAGGTAATAAAAATATAATAATAATGAAAGACAATCTGGGTCAAACCCCTGCCTTGTCAGGGCTGGTTATCTAATGTCTCCGTACTTCAGTTTTTTCACTTTTAAAAGGGGTTAAAAACACCAGCCTCACAGGGAGGTTAGGAGAATGCTGTAAGGAACAGCATTTGAAAGACACAAACTGTAAAGAGTCTCTGAAATTCAGCCTGGATTGTGGCATTATACTGTACTAGGCGTAATTACCACCGTAATTCAGTGATGGCCACTATAAAGACCTGCGTGAGGACAATTCCCTTTTTTCAAAACCCTGGGGAACTGTGGTTGCTGTTAATGCTCAGATCACTGTAAAGTCCAGCCCTGCCTGGCCATTCACAAAATGGGAACATCACTGAACTACAGCCACAGCCACTACAGACTAACTGGTTAATGTCTGCAAACTCCTTTAGCTCTCCTGGTAGGGCAACTTCTACAGAAGCACTTATTATTATTTTTACATTCATGGTCCTGAAACCACATGTCAAATTACTCATGCTCAGTATGCCACAAGGAGAGAAAATTGAAACTCCGTGTGTTCTCACAGCAGATGCTTTTGGATCAAATGGTTTGTAATTACTACTTGGATCACTGATGGGGAGTGAACAGCAAAATCACAATCTGGCTGTCACAAGTGGGCCACACCACGCAGTTGCTGATGAAAGGAAAGTCTATTAGCAAGGGAGACGAAGAAAAAACAAAAGGAGTTGCTGCTCTTGGTCTTCTTAACAACAGTAAAATGTCATAGAGGAGAAAGTGTCTAGCTAGCTGTACATATACATATGTACAAGGGTACTTATATATATATGTACTAGGGTACTTCAAAAAATTCATGGAAATATTTGCATTATCCTTTAATTCCTGTTTTTCACGAAATTTTTAAAGTATGCTTGTGTATATGTATACATATATTTTTTTAAACAGACTACCATGCTATGATCAAGAATAAGCTTTTTCATTCATATTTTCCATTTAAGAAACCAATACATTAGAGGGGTTTTTTTTGGTTTTTTTTTTTTTTCTTCCAGTTAGAGCTAATGACTAATGTGACAATATTTCATTCACTCACTGCCACAGAAATTTGGGACACCCCAAGCCAATTTTCCAGGAGACAGGGCCAAGGCCCAGGGGCTGCCACAATTTCTGCAAAGATGCTTCTGGGGTAGCTGCCATCCTGGCCTCAGTGAGGGATTTGTTGTCACAATCTCCATAACAAACACCTCCCTTTAAACGTTGTAGGAGACTACATTATTACTAAGAAGTAGCTATGAAAAGCTTTCATTTTTGGCTAGCCAAAGTGTCCTTTAAAAAAATGCTCAAATGAGACTGGCTTTATTCCAACCTTAACAGATTTCAAATTAGGGTGACTCACTGTTGCACTGTTACATGATGCACCAATTAGAGTGGAATATTTAAAATGTGCACAGCCCTCCCTCACAACCGCCTTTCTGTGTTATACGAATGGACACGATGTACTTACTGTATAAAAATAGAAGGTTTGTGCAGGATATAAATATTCTCCAAGAATAATTAGCAAAGAAAAACTAGTGAAATGGAATATTAATTATTCAACCAGCTGCAGGCAGAATTTTAAGTCCCAAAGTTATAAAAAACCAAATTAAACCCTTAGTTCTATCTGCAATTCAAACCTAGTTACCTGAGTACCACAGCAAAGAGACGACAGATGTACCATTAAAATAGTCCTATTAATGAAAGGAATTTCTTCAGTATCCCTATATCGGAACTAAGACTTAGTTAAAATAAATAGGGATAACTGTTTAGATACATATGCTTAACAAAACAGATGCAATAATACTTTCCCCTCATGACTGATAGCAATTGATAGGACTTGTCAATTAAATCACAAGAAGATAATTTGGTAATCTGTCCCCAATTTAAACAAAAATGGCTATTTTACCAAAATTTATTTTCAAAATCCAATATAAGTTCTGTTCATAGAAAGTGCTTTGATGACATAATTTCTTAACTTTCAAAGTAAGAATTTTAAATTGTTATATAATGCTGGTAGAGATAGGACCCTAAAATTAGGGACTTTTGTTGCAGATCAAACAGTACTTCTCAACCCTTAAAGGACTATATCTATTATAATTAATTAATCAACAAACTTATTAGACAACTACTATATCCTTGGCAGTGTGCTACAGATTAAGAATACACACATAATCATAGGATATATATAAATTATACAGGCCAAGGGTCCTGATTACGATCTTTCCTAGGAAACTTGGCATTATAAAAACATCAACAAAAATTAAATAAAGTCCCTGGAGGACAGTGCAATTTGATCTGGACTTTGACACAGGCTATGCATGTGTATAAAAATAAATGGGCAAGGAAGGGTAATTATTTGTTCGGAAAAGTCTGCTAAATAAAGTCCCTGGAGGACAGTGCAATTTGATCTGGACTTTGACACAGCCTATGCATGTGTATAAAAATAAATGGGCAAGGAAGGGTAATTATTTGTTCGGAAAAGTCTGCCATTTTGGTGTTACGATTTTCAAAAACAAAGAGCTGGATTTGGTTTTCTTGTCCCCCGTGATTGGTCAAATCTAGCAAATGGAGAGCAAAAACAGGAGCAACTACAGTGACATGGTCTCCTGGTACATGCCATTCATCACATAATCTGCCCTTTGCAGCCCTCGATCCCTGGAGATGGGAGGTGAAGAGGAACAGGATTTTGAGCAGAGAATTTTCTAACCTATCCTAAGCTCATCCTGTAGGAAGCAAGACATCTCAGAAAGAGCAGCCACTTGGGAGCAGTTTCAACAATGACAATAGCACACTAAGCACTTGGAGCCAACCTCACGGGGAGGCAGACTAAATGGCTGTCTATGTAATATGTTTTAGGACCACCAGAAAGCTCATCACTCACTTCCTCGGGACCTGTCACAGTGTCTAACACTCCACCATTCCTCAGTTTTTTCAAACTAAACTCCCAATTCACTGAATGATCCCCACTAACTTATTAAAGAATACTGCTTGCTTCTGCAAAGGCATATCAAGTTTGTCCAAGCCTCTTATAATGAGTTTTTCAACATCAACAAACAGCTTAGAGATCTGTTAGAAATAAAACTGAAGATAAAATGATTTGGTGAAGAAGTCAGAGAAATATATCAATAAGTTAAAACACAGTTTCAAAGGGAAGATGTGGATGTAAAAAGACACAATGAAGAGGCAAAAGCGCATCCAAATAATCTTCACCCTTTCCAGGGTTTCATTCAGAAACAGTTCTGAAGATTTGCTCAGTCAGAAGCAATTCTGGAGATTAGAAGGAGATGCTCCTCAGCTCCACTTGAGGGCACATGGAGATACAAAGGTTGGTGATACAAAGCACAGAATGTGCTATCTGTATGAAGATCCCTGACAACCCTGAGAGGAAAATATGATTTGAGATTCCCTAAACTCTCAAATGTGGGTAAGTACTGCTGAGGAATGTGGACGTTATCAATGAAAGAGGCTATTAGGATTTTAGTCAGTCACTAATTTTCAGATGGAGTTATCATGAGTTTAGATACCTCCAAAAATACTTGACATTCAGAGAATATCTCCTAGTTACCTACTAAGGACAATTTTAATTCTAAATTTGCTTTCAACAAATTCATGTGAAGATTCTGAATCAGCATTCCCCACTTAGCACTTGTGTTATTAATATAAAAAAAGACAACTGCCATCTACAGCAAAGTTTACCTCACTGGAGTTATTGAAGCTTTGAGGTAGCTGAGTTCCAGGAAATCCATGGGTGCCACTCGAATCAAATATCTGACAGACAGGGGGAGGAAAAGATTAATGAAACAGCTCTGCAATGTTCATGCTGCAGCTACTCTTTTTCAGTATTTAAAAATTCAAATTCTATAATATAAGATCTTCATATCACAATTTGTACTATCTACTATTCTAATACATTTAAAGATTTAACTTTGAAGAAAAAGCCACTTTTTTTCTTCCCATGTAGTTACATATTTTACTTTTCTATGATGTTATATGTTATTTAAGTCATACTGTATCTTCTTGAGGGTACTTTTAACCAAGAAGTATACATTTCTCAAGATGTGCAACAGACCTCAAAGTTGAGTTGGCAAAGCCACCAAAATCAAGCTTATAACTATTTTTCTAATGTGCATAGAATAAATCTTGGAAGAAAATATAGCAAAATGTTAAAGGTGGTTGTGTTTGGGTAGTGGGACTAGGAATCATTTCCTTTACTTTTCTAAATTTTACCTTCTAAATTTTGTAATAGGATAATTAACATTAAAGACCATTTAAATATTTAGGGATACCTACTAATTCAAGTGCATTCAGTTATAGAGACATCAACACTATAATTAGTTTCATATCTTTTTAAAACAAAAAAACATGTTCAACCAAATACTTTTGTTTATTAAGAAATATTATGTTCGGGCCGGCCCGGTGGCACACTGGATAGTGCGCCGCTTGGGAAGCACGGCGGCACTCCCGCCCGAGGGTTCGGATCCCACATACAGACCGGTTCCCGCTCACTGGCTGAGCGAGGTGCGGGAGCAACGCCGAGGGTTGCGATCCCGTTGCCGGTCCCCGGTCCGGTACGGGGGCAACACTGAGGGTTGCGATCCGTTGCCGGACACGGAAAAAGACAAAAAGACAAAAAAAAAAAAAGAAATACTATGTTCAGAACATTTACCACATATGCTGGGATAAAGGCCACATTAGGCTCATATCTAATCAGCTAAATGTCTACATCTAAGAAAAATAAGCAAGTTATTTATCAAGTTATCATTTGATTATATAGAATTGACTGTCTTGATTAAAATCAGAATTGCCTTCAAGGACATTAGTTAAATATCACAGAAGTTCAGTTCAGAAAGCACAGGCCCAGCACTAGCCAACGGTTTATAGTTAACTACAATCTATAATGAAGAAATATATTTTCATTTATAACCAACAAATAATTATCTTTATAATTAAATTAAATTACAAGTAGAACCACAATTTAAAATGTGGTATTATTTCTGTATATGAGTACACAAAAACAGTGGGCACATAAAAGGTTTCATGTGTGTTTGCTGTCTTTCAGTCCACTAACCCACTCCCCACCACCTCCACCTTTACTGTTTCAAGGTTTAAAACAGGTCAAAGTTGATACTAGACCTTTTATTCACCTAATTCACAAAAGTGCTACATACAAACAGCCATATACAAATTAGAAAATAAAGTTCCAATAAAATGTGACCCTTTCCTCAGATGATACAACTGAAAATATACTCAGAATAATAGCAATCTGTTGAAAATAAAAACAAGAACTTCTTCAGTGTTCGTTGTAACTGTAAATGATCAGATCATCATATAACTCATCTTTTCAACAGTCTTTGAAAAAAATAATAATCCTAAACATATCAGCAAGATTAAATTATCCTACACCATATTATAGGCATTATGAAATACTTCAGATACACATATGCAAAATGCCCTAAAAACCATTCACTGTATTTGGACCACATTTTAGCAATAAGTGCTCAGGTGATTTTTATTTGATAAAATGTTAAAAAGAGCCACCACCACTCAAGGGAAAATAAGCAGCACCAATTGTCCAGTATTTCAGGGCTTTGGACTCAGGCAGGTACAAGTCCCAGCCCTTCCACTTGGGAACTGGTCAACAGGAGTAAGTGACTTAACCTCTCCAAGTGTAAGTCTCCCCATCAGTAAAATGTGATGACAAAACACACACTTCATGTTGTGAGAACTGAGTATTGCAAAGTACCTAGCACTACTAACAGAATTTAGCTGTGGCTGCTCTGATGATAAATTTTCCACATTTATTTTAATATAAAATCTATGGTAAAATAAATATTAGTACTAAAGGCAATGAAAAGTGTGGATTATTTTCTTACGATTCTTGTTTTGTGTGTTCCTAAGCACATTCAAGGTGTGACTACCTCTTTGGGTGTGCCAAAATAGATTGGGAAACTTGTCTATTTTCATTTGGGGGAAAAAGTCCATGCTATAAAACTGGATTCCTATGAACCAACTCTTATTTCATTCTTTTTTTGTGTGCTACCCGGTATGGGGATCCAAATCCTTTACCTTGGTGCTGTCAGCACCATGTTTTTTATTTCATTCTTAGCAGAGTATGAACATTTATGATTTACAGCAGGCTGAAAATCTGGGGTTTCAAGAATTTTAATCTGCTGTTCTTCCCACACAGAGGAACTCACCTGAGTTATAGAAGGTCTTTTCTCCTTCCCTTTTCTTGCCAATGTGTCCAGTCCTTTTAATGAAGAAAATATGCTCTTCTTGTTTCTCCCTCGCTGCGTCAAAGAGAGTGTTCTTTTCCGGAGAGCAGAGTCATCTCTAGAACACACCTAATGTAAAACACAGTTTTAAAAATCTCAAAACTTATTATTTAAGTGACAGAATTAACAGTTGCTCTAACAGAAGTAAGCTCTGCTGGCTACAAATACATTCTGACTAGCGCCAATAGCTACTGTATGTTTGACATACCAGAAATGTATTTACCATCTAGATATCTCCTCTCTGGATAACACAAGCCAAGTTACAACATTCAGATGTCTCCATTACGGGCAACAGTGTTGGCAAAACATCCCACGGCCCCCCAGAGTAAGCCAGCACAATGCACAGAAGCTACCAAAACAAGAGCAATTTCAGAAAACCCAATGGAGCTCTCTTCAGTACAGATCAAAACACTTTTAATCAATCCTTTAATTCTTCACACTACTGTTGCTACTCCTCAGGGATCCCACCTTTCTGGTGGTACAAGGTAGAACAGACAGAAAGGCAGCCACAGGTATGAATGTGTAATAACTGTCCACTAGCAGTTGGAGTCCCGAAATAAGCAGTTGAGAAAACTGGGGATGCTTTAGAACAGTATATCTCCTCCCCTCCATCCCCAGGTCCCTGGCCTCTGGGTGACCCTCATCCCCAGCAGAGCTGATGACAATGGCTGGAGAAAGGTAAGCATCACAGTGCTCCCTGAATGCTGTTGAAACAGCCTTCCTCGGAAACTTACCAGAGCATGGAAAGAAGAAACAGACAAGATGCCCAACCTGCCGAGGGCCAGCTTGGAAGGGCGGCTGGCAGCAGCAAGGAGACTTTTGGGGTTTGGTAACTCCCCACCTTGTAAGCTGGCCAGATAACAGCGCATCTTGAATAGATCCATGTGAAATTTCTCCAGATTCTGCTCCCATTGCTGGATCTTAAAACAAGAACAGATGTAATTTATATAAAAATTACAAGTTCTCATGGGTCAAATTGAAAATGTGATCCCTTTCACAAGCATCAAGAAAAAATGAGTTTCACCTGGTTTGCATGGTTTAAATTAGCCTTTCCTGCTAACCCCATCTCCATCTCTCCCGCCAAGATGCCTCAGGTCATACAGCACTGTGCTTCATCAGGACAGCCAAAAAAAAAAAAAAAAAAAAGGAAGCTGGTGGTCCCAACATAGTGGCATGCCAAAATTGCAAGATCTTTGGAGAACTCCAACACTGAACCATCCCAACATCAAACAGGATGCAAAGCGTTAGTGAGCTTGCTCACTTTGTTTCATTTCTCTCCACATTTACAGCCTCTGATCTTAAACTGTGATGGAGTTTGGATGTGTTGTCCCCTCCAAAACTCATGTGGAAATTTGATCTCCAATGTGGCCATCTTGGAAACTGATTGAGTCATGGGGGCAGATCCCTCATGAATGGATTAATGCTCTCCCTGGGGGAGGAGGGGGTAATAACTTCGTATAGCATACATTATACGAAGTTATACGATTCTTTTCACACCTCCTCTCTCTCTCTCTTGCTTCCTCTCTCGCCATGTGATCTGCTTGTACCCACCAGCTGCCTGCTGCTTTTCCGCCATGAGTAGAAGCAGCCTAAGGCCCATGCCAGATGCAGCTGTCCCAGAATCATAAGCCAAATAAACCTCTTTCCTTTATAAATTACCTCGTCTCAGGTATTTCTGTGTAACAACACAAAATGGACTAAAACAAACTGGATTTACTGAATTGCACACAAACAGGCTGGATAAATGACTTTACATTTCTGTTCATTCTCAGTAAATGACTCAACAATATGAAGCAAATGGACTTCAGGAATAAGGATGAATAGAGCTTTTACTCCTATTTTAAGTGTCATGGAGAATAACCACCATCTGTACATCTGAATAAAATTAAAGTATATACCGCTATTTACACAACTGATATTCCTTTGAACTTCTTCAAAACTTAAGTCATGAGTTCATAAAGAAATATAGTCACACTCTGGAGTCCACTCTCCTTTCCTCCAAGGATCTCACAATGTGTGACACACAACTAAAATATTCTTCATTAAAAGATAAATCAATAGGTGAAGAAAAGCCCTCATGACTTGCCAATATAGGGATTCAGCAGAAAAACAGAAAGCTGTGCTTTGAAAGGACTTGAGAGCAATCTCAAAATGCAAGAGAAGGTCTGTAGTGAAGGCTTGTGATCAAGAGTTATGTCATTTCATTTGCAACAGTTGCACCTCTAGTTTTGCCATGTTCTTTAGCACCCAAATAGATCCTAACCTTTCACACTAAACTTTCCAGGTTAATCCTTAATTCTGGATAAATGATATTTTGAAAGATCTCCAACACTGAACACTATGTCGCCATCAGTCTCTCTCTATAGAAAAGTATTACAAATTCTGGGTATTCCCCAGACCCTCTCAAAGTTCTCCCTATCTATTTCTCAGCAAGGTCATTGTATAACTTACTGCATGAAAGAAAAATAATGGCTACAAGGTCTAAACAAAGAATTTGTTGACTCATCATCATTTGTCAGCAAAACAACGAAGTCAAAGAATGCACTGAAACAATCTCAATGCTCGCAATGAATTTAACCTCACTGAAGATCCTGTACATCCTATGACTGGTGTCAGCTTTGAGTGAATAGAAGAATGACCTGTCGGCTTTTAAAAATGTAGATGCCCAGGTCTTAGTCCTGAAGCTTCTATCCAGTAGGTCTGAGGCCTAGGAAAGTTTACATTTCAAAAGCTCCTCCTGCAATTCTGGTGCAGCACAGCCTTACTGAGGACCATGGTCCTAGACTAACAAGTCAAAGTGAAACTGCAAGTCTCTTCTTGGTCTTGCCATATTAGAGAATTCTAGATTCCAGAAGTTATGGATGAGTACAAATTTGACACCAACCAGAAACCATAAGACACAGTGAAAACTATAGTCCCAGTTCTATCTCACACATATCTTCCTCTCTAGATGATTTCTGAAAATCCACAATTGTAGATGCATTCCTATCTCCTCTAATAAGATGTAGATAGTTCTCAATTGGATAATGTGTAAAATCTTATCACACTCACACCTCAGTGTGAAATAGTTGATGAGATATTTTCTAGTGGTTCTGTTTAGTGTAGAAACGTTTGAGGAAAGAAAATGAATCAGTCACTGGATAGCAAAAGGTGAAGATACCCATGCCATTATGGTGCATTAAGAAGACAAAAACATAAAATAAAATCCAGGCCTGTGCAAATCATCATAGATCATAAAAGACAACAGCCTCTTACGTTTACACTGAATCCTGCAGTTGACAAAGTATTTTTAAAAGTGCTATTTAATATTTATGTGACTACATGTCAAAGCACCGCTGATAAGTAAAGACAGTTACATCCCAAATGATACACTTAAAATTTTGTCAGAAACACTTTGATAATCTTTAGCACTCATAGATCTTTCCACCAAAGCTTGGGACAAAATGCGTGTGAATTCATAGGAAGAACATGGATCCAGATGCTTAGGTTTGTTGGAGGGAAGAAGGAGCTGGGAGTTCCAATGGCCCAAAGGAAACTTTACAAAGGTCAAGATGTTTGCTAGTATGAGGGCACTTCAAAAAGTTCATGGAAAGAATCGCATTATCTTTTAATTCTATTTTTCCATGAACTTTTTGAAGTACTCTCATAAATGTGATTAAGTTTCAAGAGAACCAGTATCTCAATCCATAGTTTACATTGTAGAGGTACTCTTAAAATTTAATGTAGTAGAAAATGCAAAGGAAAAGTGACTTTATGCCTTCTCTATTTCAACAACGCTCCTTTTCCTTATCCTGATGGGAGCTGTTGTGACGGTTAATTTTATGTTTCAACTTGATTAGGTAGTAGAGTACCCAGATGTTTATCAAACATTATTCTGGGTGTGTCTGTGAGGGTGCTTTTGGATGAGATTAACATTTAAATGGGTAGACTGAGTAAAGCAGGTTACCCTCCCTAATGGGGGTGGACCTCATCCAATCAGTTGAAGGCCTGGGTAGAACAAAAAAGGCTGCTTTCGCTCAAGTAAGAAAGAACTCCTCCTGCCTGACTTCAAAATGGGACAGCTTTTTTCTTGTCTTTGGATTCTAACTGAAACACTGGCTCTTCTTGGGTCTCAAGCCTGCCAGCCTTCAGACTGGAACTACACCACTGGCTCTCCTGGGTCTCCAGCTTGTTGACTTATCCTGCAGATTTTGGGACTCATTCACCTCCATAATTGCCAATTTCTTATTTACACACACACACACACACACACACACACACACACTCTCTCTCTCTCTCTCTCTCTCTCTCTCTCTCTATTTGTTCTGTTTCTCTGGAGACCCCTAATACAGCCTTCATTCCCATAGATCTCTGTGGCAGAGTAAGCCATCATTAGTCACACATCTATTCTATATTTAAAGACAGTATTTATCTTGTTTTTTAAGGTCACGGCTTTTTCTTTTTTTTTTTTTTTCCTTTTTTTTTTCTGGTAGCTGGACAGTACAGGGACCTGAACCCTTGACCTTGATGTTATCAATACCACGCTCTAACCAACTGAGATAAAGGTCATGGTTCTTTATGGTGAGAATCGGTCAATGAGCTTAAATGAGGATTTGTGGTTGGATAAGTAACAATGAAATATTTCATCTTTCCACAGACTCATCAAAGTTATAGGGAGGGACTTGGTAGACTAAACAGGTAAAAGTATGGTGAGGATGTAGATTCAGGTGCCTCGGTTTCTTAGAGGGAAAAAGCAGGCAGAAGGGCTAGATCCAAAAACTCAAAACAGACCTTACGATATTTACAAAGTCTGTCAACATGTGCTGTAAACTTGCAAAGGAACTGATATTATCACACCTTCACTTCTCAGCAGTGGACAGTGGGGCCCAGAAGGAAAGAGACCTGATCAGGGTCCCATAATAAGTTAGCCCTTCCAGAGCAGCAAAGACTCAAAGTTGATACTGACATGAGCAGTATGTAGGGGCAAGCATGCTACCAAGCACCTATAATGTCGCACTTGAATCCCAGGTCTTCTGACTCAGAAAGCAGATATCTATCTGTGCACTATCCAAATACCTATTTCATCAACTTTCATTTAAATTTCCACCTGATTGTCAACTTCATTTCTACCCACAAGTCCGCAGGTATTCTACAGACAAGAAGGCAAGATCATCTACACTCTCATTTAGATGCCCTATTCATATTTAACATTTTGCATTTCAGTTTTCTACCAGCCTTGACATTCGAATTTAGCACAAATTTAAAGTAATGTTAACTAAAAAAGAAAGATATACTTTATATATCTTCTGGTCAAAATGGCGGAACAGACGGTACCCAATGTTACTCTCTCCCACAAATCAACCAATTTACAATTATTAAAAAGCAATTACAGCCAAGCTGGGGCCGCTAGAGCTCAGGGGAAGAGGAGGAGATTCCTATGGAGTTCATGAGGGCAGGAAAAGCCACAATGAAAGAAAGAAAGGATCACTCCTACCATTTCAAATCCCAGCTGCTTCAAGAGTGAACCTGGTGAGCACACAGAGCAAGAGCTGGCAAAAGTCACTGCTGTCCCCTTTGTGTGAAGTTGCTTGGAGGTGGCAGGGGAGAGGAGGGTCTTGGTGGCCCTCAGGCCAGCAGGACCACTAACAGGGTTCCCGTGGACCCACATAAGAGCAAGGAGCCACAGCAACAGAAAAAAGGAGCCACTCAAAGGCCAGTGAGTCATCACAAGGGACGACTGCATGGCCCGTCCTATGGGAAGTGTTTCAAGTGTGGGCAGTGGGGGAGATGGGCCGACCACAGGAACACTGGGGCACAGCATGGACAACTGATCTGCCCCTCAGTGGAGACTGGCCAGTAATACAGAACTGCAAGGGGTGCAGTTTGCTGAAAAGATCCAGGCCCAGACCAGTTTCTACACAACCCAGGTGTACCAGATCTCACGAGACCTGGAAGCACCTAAAAAGTTAACCATTAAAACCTGAACTGCACAAAAAACCTTCCCCAAGGAATCAGCAGCAAAGCAGCAATTTAGCTCAATTACAGAGCTCAAGTGCTAGTTTCCACAGGATGTCCCCCCATTTTAGAAGTAAGCAAAGGACAACAAAGTAGTTCCAGTGCAGAATTTAAGTAGTGGCAACAGTGAATAATCCAACACAGAACTTAAAGAAAAAACAAAATACCCACAGAGCAGAAACAAAATTTGATATTAACTAGTAAAGGTCTCACTTCACCAAAGAACGCCTATAAAACCTAGAAGGACCAGAAGCACCCTGGGCTCCCAAGCCAGGGATGGGGGAGGGCCAGGGGCCTCATCCATGCCCCCCAGCACCTACAACCAGCCCAGCAACAACCACTGAGCCACCACAGGAAGCACCCCAGGCTTCCAAGCTGGGGCGGTGGGAGGCCAAGGGCCTAGGCCACGCCTCCCTGACACCTGCAACCAGCCCAGCGATGACCACCAAGGCGCCGCAGGACACACCCCAGGTTCCCAAGCTGGAGCAGTGGGGGGCCAAGGGTTTCGGCCACATTCTCCCAACATCTGCAACCAGCCCAGTGACAACCACTGAACCACCACTTGAAGCCCCCTGGTCTCTCAAGCCAGGGCAGTAGGGGGCCAAGGGCTTCAGCCACACACACACACACCCCCCCGACATCTGCATTCAGCCCAGCAACAACCAAGCCACCACTGGAAGCCCCCTGGTCTCCCCTACAGGAATGAGGGGGCTGCCAAGGGTCTTGACCACCCCCGCTTCCTCCTTCTCCCACCCTATTTGCTTCTCCCTTCTCCTCTCCTCTTCCCACCCAACTGCTCCACAACAACTTAGAATGTAAAAACAGATGGAGCCAGGGACCAACCCCTCCTCCCACAACCAGGCAGGCTGCCACTGCCATGGGGCCCATTACTCTTTCAGAAGGAGAGAAAAAATCTAGGGTTATCAGATGGGGGAAGGGAATCGGGAGAGATTGGACAAGGGGAATAAATAATAAGTACAATTTGTAATAATATATATGCTAATGATATTGATTTGATCAACATATGTTAACAGTGAACCCCAAAAATGTATATAATCAATTATGATTCAATAAAAAATAAATAAATAATGGGGGAGGGGGAGTACTTTATAATACTTCCTCAGAAGGTAAGATAAAGAACAAGATAAAAATACATTTTTTTAAATGTAAAGGGAGAAATAAAAGACAGTTTTTAGGTATTTTATGTGCTACCTCAGTAAAGTTCAAGAATAAGAACAAGAATTAAAATAGTAATGTTATCTGACAGCACATTTATTGAGGAGTTTCTGGAGACTTTCTTCTAAGATTATCAAAAACTAAAATGCCCAAAATTTATTCCTTTAAACCAATACGGCTCCCTCCTCTATTTTTCTACATTCTTTAAATACTGATAATTGTCCCTAGACATTTCTTTAAACATAAATATCAGGACATGATCTTAAAAACCTAACTTCTATATAGACTGAGCTTTCATTTCTTTTAATGTCCATGCACAAAACATTAAAATGACATGGTAAAAATACTCACTGTAAGGAGGTTTTCTTTATCTTTCATTGTAAAAGGAAAAATTATCACAGAGGAAAACTCTCATTTTTAAGTACTGACACAAATTCAATGCAAAAGTTTCATCT
Organism: Galeopterus variegatus; assembly: GCF_000696425.1. Lineage (NCBI taxonomy): Eukaryota > Metazoa > Chordata > Mammalia > Dermoptera > Cynocephalidae > Galeopterus > Galeopterus variegatus. Next base: position 162,523 of record NW_007727269.1, read on the forward strand.
TTATTGCTAATATAGCTATACTGATTTAATGAGCTCAGAAAGGTTATAGTCTCCTGCAGAAAAGTGGGAGGGGAAGGAGATGAAGCCTAATCCTAAAAATAACAAATAAACGTACACAATTCACAAAAAAAGACAAGTACATTCCCACTACACCCAAAACTAGAAAAATATTTTCTACCATTTAGTCATTTAATCATAGTATTTACTCATTCATCCATTACTAGGTTTGTCCTAAAAGATAATTCATTTTTCCTTTTTGGTGGAAGCTGAAAAACTTCCATTCCATACTTTCCAAACACTAAAACCTGTCTTCATAGAAAAACCCATCTAGTGACATAGACTAAACTAAAGTCAACTAGTTAACTAGTTAGAACAACCAGCTGCAGTTTTTTGTTTGTTTTCCTCTGAGATACATTTCACACATCATAAAATTCACTCAGTATAATAAATACACTTCCCGTCAAATCAAGTTGAAAAATCTAAGTTAAGAAAATATTTAAATTAAGGATTAATTTCCATTTTATACAAACAATTCACCACATGGTTTAGTTAGCCAGCAAAGCATCATCTGACTTACAAAGTCTTACTGAGAAGCAGCAGAGCATATTAGTTATGAACACAGATCTGTGTTCAAATCCCAGCCCTGCCACTTACTAGCTTTGTGACATTAGAAAACTTACTTAACATAATGGTCTATGGAAAAGTTATGCTTCCTCTAAGAGCTCATATTTTATAGTAGGAGCAACTTTATCCACAAGGAGATCATTGTAAAGCAATGTGATGACAGCAGTGATGTAGACACTGAGAACTATGGGAATACAGACGGGGTCCTTGATGGGGTAAGTGGGAGGGGAGTTAAGGGTGGCTCCTTGGAGGAAGTGACCCCTAAACCATTCATTACAGATGCAGAGGGTGAGCCAGATGATGGATGAAGGGGAGATGGGGTGTGTCCACATGGACACGTGGCACACGGGAGACCTCTCTGCCTGAGGAAAAACCCAAAATGAGGCATGGAACCGTGGGTTCAGGGACCTACAGGAAGCTTGCCAGATGGGTGATGAGGTCCAGGTGGAGAGGGGGTGTCAGGAACTTTATCTTGTAAGAAATGGGGAGCCACTACAGGATTTCTAAACCAGGTAATCCCATGATCAGATATACTTTTTGGATGCAAACCACTCTAGTGGTTGCATGGAGAACACATCTGAGGAAGGACAAAACTGGAATCTTCTGTAGAAGTACAGGGAAGAGAGAATAATGGTTCTACTCATCCCTTCCACCTCTCACCACCTGCCTAAAAACCAAACTATCAGGGAGCCCTGCATCACTCTGGAGATTCTGCCTCTGCTCGTGCTGTACCCTTGGGCTGGAATGCCCCTCTCCATTTCCCTCCTGACTAACTCCTTCTCCTTTTTCAAGAAGCAATGCAGACATCCCTCCTTCAGAAAATTTTCCATGACTACAGACAAGGCTAAATTTCCCGTGTCTATCTTCCACAGCACCCTGGAATGCCATTTGCACTGACTTCCTTATATTATGTTGAAATTACATGCTCAACTGTCTGTCACCCTGCTAGACTAAGAGCATCCTGAGGGCAGAACGGTATCTTCTTTGAATCCCCCATCTGTGCACACCTGCCTGACCCAGACAATGCACCACATCAATGCTCATGGAACTAAACTGAACATCATTCTCCTGCCTAAAACACTAAAGGCTATGTCTTCGGCCAGCACCTCCATAATCTGACCTTGTCTCCCTCAAAGCTCCTCACAAATATTCTTCTCTCCAATGGTTTATTCCCCAAATTGTTTCCCCCCTAACCACCCATACAAAATATTTTATTTTCCTCAAAGCTTGTTCTCATTGTTTACTTCACCACAGTTTCCAATTTGTGTAAATTGAATCCATCCTCTTTACAGTTTTAAAACTTTAAGTAAATGTTTGAAATGAAGCCATGTTTCACAAAACCAGAGCAATCCCAGCCCTGCCAGCCAAGAGCTGCCTCCTTCCAATGCAGCGTCCCTTCCATTGGACCACCTCCTCAGCAAGGGGAAGCGCCCGGTTCCCCTGAGAAATGCACATGAGGAGGCAGGACAGGGAAACCATCTGGGGGATGCCAAGACCACCTAAGGCTGGTGAGGTTTTGTCCTTATTTACTTGTTTAAAATAATAAATGGAAAGGAAAATAAAGTATTAACTGGACTCCATTTCTCCCTCCCTCAGAGCTTCAAAGGGAATCCGACATGTGGACTGGCTGTAGGGCCTGGTCCACACTGGACATGCTCAAATGCCCCACAAAATACCTGCGAGGCCCAAGGACAAGACTGAAGGGCAGTTTATTTTACACAAAGCATGTTACCATGTAACAGGATGAAGCTTGGCTATTAACGTGATAGTGTCTTTTTATTTGGAAAAAGCCTTGACATTGATCTTTTCCACCCAAATACTTCAAAGAAAACCTGTTCCAGAGACTTCATCTTGCATGATGTAATTTACACTGTGCATTCTGCTATTATTAGGCTAGAAATGACTCTAGCTGAGGCTCTCGAGGTCTCTGGGATAAGATGCTACATCAACAAAAGTATATAGTGAAGTTGAGATTTTTAAATGGTAAGTGGATAAAACATTGCTCTTTTAAAGAAGTTTTTAAGAGAAAACTATATACATATGGGATATTTGGGAGACCATTTCCTGATTAGTCTTGATCTGTAAATACCTTTGCCTCTGTAGCATCACATAACATTTTCTAGTCAAAAAAGATCTCGTAAAAGCAATTCCAAGCTTGTGTTTGTAACCACTTTAACATTTCATAGTCTTTGCATCTGCAAGTAGAGTAAACAGCTCTCTTTACAACCTTCTAGTAAATGAGTTAAGAATGGTGGGCTTGTATCTAATTCATGTCATCCACTCCAAAGCCCTTTGGGAAAACATGCCTAAATTATAACCTAAAAATTGTCAATATGGTGAGGTGAATATTTTCAGGTGGATTTTCTGAACATCAGTCCAAATTGTTTCTTACCACACATTCACAAGAGCAAAATGAGAAGGTGAGTGTGTGTATGGCACTCACAGGGGTGGCGTGGGTGGGATAGATGGGGGAGTGGGGAGGAAGCAGGAAGGGTTTAGAGCCATGGGTACAGGGGAGGGGAGTATGGACATGAAAAATTAGTAGTAGTAGGACAGAATGCTTAAAATAACTAATGTAATGATTCTGTCAAAGAATGGATAATAGGCCACAGTTATAATTTACCTAATTCTTTTTTTAAGTTTATTATTATTTTTTTTACATTCTAAGATGTTGTTGCAGAGCACTTGGGGTGGCGGGAAGGAAATAGGGTGGGAGGAGGAGGAAGGAGGCGGGGCATGGTTGAGGCCCGTGGCACCCTCCTCATTCCTGCAGGGGAGACCAGGGGGTTTCCAGCAGTGGCTCCGTCATTGCTAGGCTGAATGTAGATGTCAGGAGTGTATGGCAGAAGCCCTCGGCCCCACACCGAGGCACTGCCGAGCCAAGGCACTTCCTGCAGTGGCTTGGTGGTCATCACTGGGCTAGTTGAGGATGTTGGGGGGCATGGTCGAGACCCCCAGCCCTGGCTTGGAAGCCCAGGGGGCTTTGGGTCCTTCTAGGTTTTGTCAGTATTCTTTGTTGATGTGAGACCTTTACTAGTTAATATCAAACTTTGTCTCTGGTCTGTGGGTATTTTTTCTTCCACTTCTGTGCTGTTCCAGACACTTAAACTCTGCAATGGAACTAATCTGTTGTCCTTTGCTTCCTTCTAAAATGGGGGAACTTCCTGTGGGAACCAGCACTTGAGCCCTGTAGTTGAGCTAAATTACTGCTTTGCTGCTGATTCCCTGGGGAAGGCTTTTTGTGCAGCTCAGGTTTTAACGGTTGACATTGTATTGACCTTGTATGTACTTTCAAGTCTTCTGAGGTCTGATACACCTGGGTTGTGTGGAAACTCTGGTCTGGGCCTGAGACTTTTCAGCAAATGGCACCCCCTGCAGATCCGTATTCCTGACCAGTCTCCACTGAGTGGGCCTATGCTGACTGGAGGGCAGATCAGCTGTCCATACCATGCCCCAGTGTTCCTCTGGTGGGCCTGTCTCCTCCACCACCCGCACTCCACTCACTTCCCATGGGATGGGCCATGCTCTACTCCCTCGCGATGACTCACCAGCCTCTGAGTGGCTCCTTTTTTCAGTTGTTATGGCTCCTCAGTCCTGTGTGGGTCCACAGGAATCCTGTTAGTGGTCTTGCTGGCTTAAGGGCCAACAAGGCCCTCTTCTCCCCTACCACCTCCAAGCAACTTCATAGGAAAGGGCACAGCAGCAACTTTTGCCGGCTCTTGCTCCGTATGGGAGCAATCCTTTCTTCTTCTCATTGTGGCTTCTCCTGTCTTCATGAGTTCTGTAGGCCTCTCCTCCTCTTCCCCTCAGCTCTAGTGGCCACAGCTTGGCTGTCGTTGCTTTTTAATAGTTGTAAATTGGTTGATTTGTGGGAGAGAGTGATACTGGGAACCATCTATTCCACCATCTTGACCAGAAGCCTGCCTAATTCTTTAAAAGAGTTTCTCTTCAGGCCACCTGACCATCCTAGACCTTTGCATTTGGGTAGGGATTTACTTTAAAGTAATTGCTACCTCCCAATCAGAGAATAGCATCAATTGTGATGTCACCAATTAAGCATTTACAAACTACAAATAAGACAATAAAATTACATTTAACAAAAATTTAAATTTTTAAGAAATGTTTGCTTGGGCTTCTTGTGGCCAGAGAGAGGAGACACACACACACACACACACCTGTGTGTGCACTCATGCGAAAGAAAGGCCTCTCATTATTGCCAACTTTCCCTTTTCTCTCCCTAACGTAAACAGTTGACTATATATAAATAAGGACCTGAAAACTCCAAGCTGGGTATCCCTTCCAGAGAACTAAATATGGCTCTGAAGTTAAACTTAAAAAGAGCCAGGAAAAGTTAAAACCATACTTTTTTCCACCACAATCAGTATGAGATTTTTGAGTGCTCTGACATTCAAATCCATAAGCTGCATCTCTGATGATAGACAGATGGCAGCTTTGGATCCTGGAAATTCAGGACCGTGGGTAAGATGGGGTGCAAAGAGAATGCTGAGATAACCATTTCTCCTTTGAGCTTTCTGGTCTGCCACACCACTGACATGGCATCACAACCTGCACTGCACACAGACAGAAGTTGGGTGGTACAGTCACACTGCCCCAGGACCTGAACTCTCTGAGATGGGAACAAGGTGAGGCCATGGAGATGAAGCAGGCAGGGGCAGAGAGGACACAAGCTGGCTCTGGGGGACAGCACATCTCTCAGCAGTGTCAGCAGCTGTGCCCTTGTCAAACCCCAAAGGCCCTCCTGCATATTCATCTTGGCAGTTTCTGCTTCCTTTTTACTTCCTTATTAAAACTATTTCACAGTTTGGAGTTAGCTAGAAGGTACTCTTTAAATAAATGGCATATCCTGTTTGAGGAATAGTTTCATTCAGGACTGTAGGACAGTATCTGTAAGATTCTATAGAATTAGAGAAAATGATGCACTCTGGTATACATTTTCCATGTAAATTGTTGAATTTTTGTTTTGTCACACGGGACCAAGCCCTCATTTCTAAACACCCAGACCAGTGCCATTTACTGCCCGATGCCTTTGCCCTCTGCAATCTGTCCTCCACACTGCTGCCTTATTAACCTTCCAAAGAGACTGTTTTCATATGCTTTGTTCCCAACTTAAAAACCTCTATTCCTCCCTTGAATACAGAGGATAAAATAAACCTTATATCCAACCTTACATTCAAGAGTGCTATGGCCTGAATGTGTATGTTCCCCCAAAATTCATATGTTGAAATCCTAAGCCCCAAGGCTTAGGTTTAGGAGGCGGATCCTTTTGGGAGGTGATTAGGTCACGGTGGCAGAGCCCTCATGAACGGGATTAGTGACCTTATAAAAGAAGGCGCAGAGAGCTCCCTTGCTCCTCCCACCATGTGAGAATGCAGCAAGAAGACACCTTCTATAAGGGAAGCGGGACTTCACCAAACACCAAATTAGCCAGCACCTTGATCTTGGACTTCTCAGCCTCCAGAACTGTGAGAAATAAATTTCTGTTGTTTAAAAGCCACCCCATTTCTAGTATTTTGTCATAGACTAAGATGAAGGCCCTGAAAAAGTTGCACCAGCACCTGTCTAACCTAACGGACAACTCCTCATCACTTCCCAACCTAAACCCTCTTTTCCAGGTGTTTAGAAGCCCCAACTGACCAGTATGTTACTGCTCCTCCAAATGATACGAATATGGCACTAGACCACACAGAGCATTTTCCTTAACAGCTAATCTGTTGTCTGTGACTTTAACCCAAAATACAAAAACAGCTCTGTCAAACAAAACCACTCTCCAAAGCCATCCTTTGTATTAGAATCTTACCAGTCTAATCTCAAAGTGGTTTTATTATACAGATTTTGTTCAGAAAGTGACAATATATAAGAGAATCATCTAGGCAAGAAGGCACCACTCAATACTGGGAAAAAAGATGTGGTTACTATATATTTATATATCAATCAAAGGTTGTAAAGCATATCGTATCACCCATGTCACAAAAGGACAGTCACCGAGTACCTGAAACTATTTCCCCAGAGTGTAAGAATAACCACCACAGTGTAGATAAATAGTACCTGGTTCTCTATGGCTTTCCTGTTCTTTGGGTCGCTCACCACGGACAGCTGCAATTCTGCCATCTTCTTCATCTTGCTGTCCATATCTATCTTCTGAAGCAGGTTTTTGGTCTGATTCTTTAGCAGCCGCACTGTGTCCTCTTTCCCATGCTTCTTTGCAAAAAGGGACGCACAAGCAGAATGTATGGCAGTGACCCAGTTTTCTAGATCTGTCTGGCTTGTGGCCTAAACATAGAGCAGGAGAAAACTGTATGAAGATATCTGACCACAAAAGTGCTCTCTGAAATGGCAGGCTGGGCTTTGCTGAGAAAAACCCAAGTAGTACTTTCATTCATAAAATTGTTTAACTTCAAAAACACCCACAACCATTCAACTCAGGTTCAGAGGGTCTGAGCAAACATCAAGAGCAGAGGAGAAATAAGTATGTGCCCTAAATATGACAGTAAGAAAAACTAGAAATAAGCCAATGGCCAACAACAGGGAGGTGATAAGAAAACTAGGGTATACGTTGTCAGGGTTACATTATGCCTCTCTCTAAAAGGCTGCTTATCTTCAAAATTTTAATGAGAAAATATTGAGATTAAAGCATTAAATTTTAAAACCTGCATATAAAATTACATCTACAGTATGGCTTCAATTACAAAAAGTATAAATAAAAATATTTGGGGGGTAAATGCACAATAACATTAAAACACTTTGAATACTGGGAATGTAGAATGGTTTTTCTTTTTCTGTTCTTCAGTACCTTCAGACACGATGACCATATATTTTTATATAAGAAAAATATTTTGTTTTAAAAACAATAAAGTTTGAATAAAGCAGAAAGGACAAATATGTATGATTCCAAGCAGGCTGAGAAGCACTTTCAGTTCTCAATGAAAATAACCACACACATTCAAGCCATGGAGTTGATCTATCAGGGGCCTCTGGGATCATAGTATAGGACTAATTGGAAAAAAACTTCTTAAAACTAAGGATATTTTGTCTGAATCACAAAATAAAATATTCATTTCACATTTACCCCTAAGCAATCCATGTAGTTTAATCTAAGGTATTTACCTTCTCTGCCATTCAGATTAATATCAATTCATTACTTTGCTTTAAAGATTCATAGAAGGTTCTATACAACCTTTCTGTTGAGAAGAAAAATCAAATCTCAGGCCCTGACTCTTGTATGGCAAGTCAGTCTGGGGACAGCAATAAGGCTAGAGACCCAATGATTTTACCTGGGGCTGGTCTGGGGAAATACTGTTGCAGTAAGCACTTCAGAGCATTCTAGATTCCCAAAGTCAGCCTAGAGAACACTGATGTTCTGCAGAGCTTCTGAGGGCTTCTAGAACCCACTTCATCAGAGATCTAAACCCAAGACCTATGGGATTTTCCATAAGCCTTCCAGTCAGGTATGATCTACATCCAACACTGCATCTACATGAAATACTGGGTTTGGATTGGAAGGCATCTGAGAAGCATACCTCTCTTCCTGGCTATGATTCCCACCTCTTCTGCGTTAATTAATTATAATAATAGTTATTTTCTTTAGCACTTAACACATACACATTTTATTATCTACCTTTAAAGTGCTCCGATAAGCTATTGTTATCCTACTGGTAGAAGGGCTAGAGGCTCAAAGAAGTTCATAAGTACTCCACAATGACTCACACACTCAATAATGGCATCAGGATTCAAATCTCAGCCTGACTCCAACCCACAGCTCAGTACCACCATGTTCTACCACTTCTCATTTGCTAGCAAGTTGCTAAAATTTCTGACAGCAAATACCTGAATCTTAACGTTCTAAGACCACATACACAGGGAAATGAGACCACATAGCATTTTTCCTGAAAAGCTTCTTCTCTGACTTCCACAGGGATTCTCAGAAAGAACTGAAGCCTTTCCTGTCCATATTTTCTAGGCTTCACTTAAAAAGCTTTGACTCTGAGAATCTTGGACATAGCACTCACCAGATCACGAGCTATTCCAGAAGAGGGATCATGATTTATTTTGTGTGTTCTGATGAGCATCTCATGGGCCACAGCCTGGCATTTCATGGGCATGCAAGAAATGCCTACTGTATGAGTAACTAGATCTGCAACACTCCTACTGTACCTGGGCATTAGCAGAAGCCAATGTCTCTGGCTTAAGTCCAAACCCAAAGCCTAACTAAGAACTTACTCTATTTCATTTCTAAGTTTTGCTTTTTAATTCTGTTCCTCCGCATTTTTTTTTCATTTTTCTAGTTTTGCTTATTTTATAACAATTGTCATGATAAGAGGAGTAAATAACGCATTTAAAAATCTTCTCGGGGCCAAAGGATGCCAGAGTATTTACAAACACATGAGGTGGGGGGCAGCAAGATATGAGGATCTGGGGTTCCCAGGCTGGGATTCCAGCCAGGACCCTGCCCCAGGCCCCAAGCCAGGCTTGGACACTGATGCCCACCACCAGGATTGTCCCACCAGCCACAGTGTTGGCTCAGAGAGCATCAGGCAGCCCTAGAGCTCTGCTTGGTGGGCCTGCTGGGAGACCCTCTAGCTGACCTAAGGCTCTGCCTCTTGCCCAGGGGGCTCCCCACACCCCACAGACCAGTGCAGAAGGGCTTCTGGGAAGTACCAAAGGACACAGGCAGTGTGGAGGACACAGGGGCTGAGATAGAAGTAGGCATGACCCAGCCTGACCAGGGTGGGACAGACACAAATACACACACACATGTGCATGCATACACACAAAGCACACACACACTGTAACTTCATAGAAGAATCACAAGAGGGGAGATACTTCTGTGTGTGAGGGTTTTTTGGCTTCTTAGTATTTGCATCTATGGCATTATTTTTTGCTATTATTTTTTTTTGTTTCTTCAACAGTGACATAAACTGAGCTAAACACCTGTGACCAACACCTTTCCTAAGGGGCAAAGGGTCCCGACCCACCCAGTAGCAACACAGCACAGCCTTGACCTGGTTCCAGTCCTGCTTTGGGAGGTCACTCATGGTCACTGCCTCCCAGTGCCTATGAAAACAAGGGGGCCAGGCTACATAACTACAGTCCCTTCCCAACTCTAATATTCTAAGCTACGACAAGGGAAAAAACTCCCAGACAGGATCTTGACAGAGAGAGAGAAAGACGGAGAGGGAGAGGGGGGGAGGAGAGGGGAGGGGGAAGTAGGGAAGGAGAGAGAGAGGGAGGGAGGGAGAAGGAGGGAGGGGGAGAGAGAGAGGGAGGGAGGGAGAAGGAGGGAGGGGGAGAGAGAGAGGGAGGGAGGGAGAAGGAGGGAGGGGGAGAGAGAGAGGGAGGGAGGGAGAAGGAGGGAGGGGGAGAGAGAGAGGGAGGGAGGGAGAAGGAGGGAGGGGGAGAGAGAGAGGGAGGGAGGGAGAAGGAGGGAGGGGGAGAGAGAGAGGGAGGGAGGGAGGGAGAGAGAGAGAGGGAGGGAGGGAGGGAGAGAGAGAGAGGGAGGGAGGGAGAAGGAGGGAGGGGGAGAGAGAGAGCGAGCATGATGGATGTCCTCTGTGGAATCTCACTTCCTTGTTATTGCAGAGAGATCAGGATGGCAACAGGCCCGAGGCAAAATGAGAAGTCGTGGCTGGGAGAGGTGGGCCCAGCTGGGTTGCAGGTGGGCCAGGGGCAGTATGGGGGCCTTCTCTGAGACATGGCCCATGGCAGGAGGAGGGATTTGCTACTTACCTGGCATGTGGAGGGCTCCATACCCACTGAGGAGGTAGGGTCTCAAGAGGAGCAGGCACACGAGGAGAGCGGGGCCAGGCCCTAGGGCTACCGCACACTGTCTGTAAACTGGAACTGGGCAGGGCAGGGGGACCTTTAGCCCTTTTGTGCAGTAGGTGGAGAGGTGGGGGCTCCAGGCTGAAAGGTGATTAGTGCCCCCCTAGCCAACCTGGCCCATCAAGGAGCCCCTCAAATGCCCCAGAACCCAGGAGGGGGCTTGGCACAGGCAGCCCAGGATGGTGGATAGTCACTGCCAAGCAGAGGGGGTAGCCTTGCCCATGTCGACGTTATTGTGGGTGTCCCAGACCCCCACAGAGAAGGCAGGAGGTCATGAGGGGTCACTGGGTGAGGCTGGGTTCCTCTCATCTCCAGTTTTGCTGCCTGGGGGCCAGAACCAACCTACAGGTGTCTCCCCACCGGTTTCCATCAGGGGGATATGATGTGCAGGCCCAGCAGCCCTCAGACAGCTGCCTACAGAGACCCAGTCAGCAGGGTGGGGCTTAGCAGGCAGAGGTACTGAGACATCTGGATACACTGTTACTGGAGCACACAGCTACACCCACATACGCACACTCTACACATGCACACACACCTATTCACACGCTTCCACAGCCCCCATTTTCACACCCACAGAGGCAGCTCCTACCTCCTGCATATTCCAGTACCAGCAACTTGGGAGACTGGGGACGGGACAGCCTGAGTCTTTGAGGCTGACAGGTTTGACTCCAACAGAAACTCAGGAGATATGCCTGGCGCAAATCAACTCACCACCTGCCTGAAGCCCAGGCCACTGCACCTGGGCTGGGGCAGTGAGGACTGAAAGGAAGTGGAAGAGTCCCCTAGGCTTGGGGAAGGTGTGGCCGGCAGCAGAGCTGGACCCTGTCCTAAGGATGCAGGGGCAGCTGAGACCCCAGCCCTGGAAGCCTTTCTGTCCCTAGGAGTTGTCAGGAAAATCCCTTGCGGGGGTTGGGGGGGTCTGGGGGTGGAAAGGCTACTAGATTTCTGCCTCTTAGTGGCTGTGCGGCCCGAGGTAGGTTGTCCTACCTCCCAGGTTGAGTGTCCTATCAGCAGAATGGGGCTGTGGGGGAGTCACTAGATTCTTGGGGCCTGTGCCTGCACACACACACACTTATGTGACATCCAGACATGTGCTACATTTTCCAGGGTCTTGGCGTCTCCCCTCCAACTCCCAGGAAAGGGGTAGGACACAGCTGCCCTCAGCTCACTGCCCTTATCCCAGCCAGTGCCCTGAGGCCGTAAGCCCCTTCTTTGTCCAACACTTCAATCCCTTTCTGTTGCCAGGGTGGAAAGGGGGCAGAGTGGGGTGGCCAGGAGGGCAGGATGTGGGGTGGGACTACGGGACGATGTGTGAAGGGCCAGGAGGAACCAGTGGGGGTTGCAGGACTCAGGGAAGTTTGGGGGTCTGGCCTGCAAGTTCCCTTGCTCATGGTGTCAAGGGAAGGGGAGCTCTGAACCTCAGATCTGTGGGCTTGGCTCCTCTGAGGCCATGTGACTATTTTGGTGGCTATCTCACCAGCCCACTGAGGACCGGAGCATCCTACCCAGTCTACTGCTACTCCCTCCTGCCGCCTGGCGGCTGGGCAATTTTCTGCTACCACATCCGCTGCTGGCACCAGATCCCCATCCCCTTCCTGGCTTCCTTCTCATCCTAACAGTACACAAGCTATCATCTCAACTCTACATGGACAAAGCACTGGCAGTACCTGGAAAAGGTACACATCTCCAAAGGAGTTGCTGAGGCAGAACACATTTTCCTTCTTGGGATGTTCTGGGACAGACTGCACTATGCTGTCTTCTGCCAACAGAGCACACCGAGGGGCACTACTCTGATCCATGGAATTCTTCCCATAGGTCTCATAAAACAGCAGGGTGCATCCTGTGAAAGAGAGAAGCAAAGTAACATCCCTGTCACACAACCTGAGGATCTAGGAAAGGAATGAGAAGGTAAGTGATACATTCAAAAATTAATTAATTAATTAATTAACTCAATGAGACAATTATTTAATACAAACACAGTAAGCAAGGAAAAGCTGATATCCGAAGTATGCCTAGTTGCATCAACCTTAACTCGAATGAAAAGGAGATGTTTTTGTAAATGTGGTATCTATAATAATGTCAAGCATTTATTGTTGCTTAACTCTGCAAGTACCCTACATGCACTGACTCATTGAATCCTCAGAGGGCCCTATGAGGTGGGCGTGGTTATTTACCCCATTCTACAGATGAGGAACCTGAGAGACAGAATCACCTGTACTCATTACATAGCAGGACCACAGTGGAGCAGGGATATGAACTCAAGCCCTCTGGCCCCTGAGCCCTCGTTCTTAAGCACAACACTGCATTGTTTACAAGATCTAAAGTGAGAGGCCAAAGAAAATCCCATGTTTATTAACTATGTTTACCATTTGTAGTAAGAAGAAACTAGATGTACCTGAGAAACTCTGCCATGTCTGAAAAAGTACCCAATAGATTCTCCAAACACCATGTAAAAAAAAAACTTAATGTTAGTATATTCTTTTATCTCACAGTGACAGGAAATATTACTAACTTACTAACAGACTAGGAAAGAAAAATGAAACTAAATATGCCTGAATTTTAAAATATTACTCTAAAAATGCTTCTACATATGCTTTCAAGTACTTATTTTTCCTCTTATTAGCTAATAAAGTACTGTAGCTAAAAGTTGGGTCTATTTCAGCAATTAGATAGGAATGCCTCATTAGACATAATTTTTAAGCAAATTGTTGCTTCTAAAATGCTCGTAAGTATGTTCTCTTATATAGTTTTACTATCCCTTAAGACTTTCAACCAATAGTGCTGGCCAGTTATTAGCTCAGTTGGTTAGACCATGGTGCTGATAATACCAGGGTCAAGGTTTAAATCCTGTAACAGCCAGCTGCTAAAATAAAACAAACCTTCATCCAATAAACTTTTTTGAGCATTTCTCATGTGCCAAGCTCTGGCATACAAATAATAATATGGTCACCACCATGTGTTTTGCAAATACCTTTCACATTGACAGTAAAGAAACACCTACCTACTTTCACCTGCATTGTAAATGAATGGGATCCACTCACTGGCATTTTATCCTACTGTGTTGTGTGTCCTCATTCGCAAAAGTTTTAAACTATTTCACTCTCACCAGTTTCATTTCTTCCTTTAAAACTAAGTCTTAATACAAATAAACAAATTTATATAATGGAACCCAGAGCCACATAGAAGCTAGGAGAGAAAGATGCCTGCCCCAAGCTTGGCCTTCAGAAACAGCATTTTCTCCCTCCGTGGTACTTTATGATCTTAAGAAGCACTGAGCAATCTCTCCTCCCCACAAACAAAACTCATCCAAATAAGAGGCCAAGAGGGCTCAAATATTAATAAGGGAAAGAAGCAAGAGGTTTATGGCCAGAGCTGCTTCTTAGAAGTCTAGGTCAGTCTCTTTGTCCAGCCAGAGATGCATTTAGAAACAATAACCATAACCTTTCAATCAAGAAAGGCCCATCTAATGCTACTGCTACCTATACAACATGCCATTACCCTGATCCTCAGGCCCCAGGTTAAGGGGACAGAGCAACACCAGTTGCACCCACATCCAAACTCTTTTAAATGGGTTAACATTTACTTCCCAGTTTCCCTAATGATGTACTCCCAATGGCTATGGTTAGAATCATTACATCTAGAGGAAATGAACGCAAACCTTGGGCAGATGCCCAGATATTGCCAAACCTAACACCCCATCGACAACAGACTACAGCTTTAATTTGGAAGCGTGAAATCAAAACAGGACATTTCATTTTGCAGCCAGGCCAGGATGTAGAACAATATGCAGAATGCTGTGGCCATCAAACTTAAAGAACAGGAAATCAGTCTTAACTCTATTCAGTCAAGTTTAATTTGAACTCTGTGTCTCTTAGGGGGTGCTGGTGGTCTGGAGAGTTGACAGTGGATGTTCTTCTTACCATGGTAGAAAAAGAAAAAATAGATTGGAACAGCAATTAAAGCACAAAAATAGAAGAGGTAATAGAAATATCTGTGGAGGGAGAAGAATCAGTCTTAATTAGTCTCAAATCACCTTTCTTGACACCTTCTCGACCCACACTTATCCCTCCATTCCCTGCTGCTGGCCTATCTTAGGGCAGAATCCACAGCATCTAAAAATGATTTTATGAACTCCTTTCCTGACACTGCACATCAATCAGCTTGTTGTGCATTTTGAGGGATAGATATCTGTAATGACTTTGCCAACTCTTCAGCCCAAAAAGTCCCCTGTGAACTGCTTGGAAGTCTACTCATAGACAGATGGAAAACAGAATTACCCTTGTTAAAAATTTATTACATCCTCCAAGCCATTAAAAATATTTGAGCCCCTAGCATACTTATATGTAGGCAGGTAACCAGATGGTTTGCTAATAACTGCTCTCTCCAGAAAACTGTTTCTAATTTATAGATACTTTGAGGGTAATTTTAGAACTCTGCCTAAATGAGTATGTGTGTATGTATATATAAATTTATGTGTTTCTAAGATTAAACCAAATAGTTAAGTCTAAACACTACAACTTCAGTTCTAAGCCAAGAAACTGAAACTCAACATACTGAATTCCCACAGGAAAAAGGTGTAGAAAGCCACATGAAGAAGATTGTGTTGGGAAAACATTTCTTTATCGCATGCCCTGCCTTGGCTGCAAAGGAAACAAAGGGATGTGTGTTTGGTAACATTTACACTTAGAAAGCACCCTTTATCCATGGACCTTGAAGTATCTTACAAGCAAGCACCAAGAGAGCAGGGTGCAGGCAGGACTGCAGATCTCACAATGGTCAAAGACAACTCAGGCCCATCCCTGCCCCTGAAGTCAGCAGCCGGAGTTCCTGGTCTAGCTTCTGGGACAGAATACAGGAACCCGGTGATCAGTTCTTCCTACACTCCCATATTCATCGCAGCTCTATTTACAATAGCCA
Organism: Galeopterus variegatus; assembly: GCF_000696425.1. Lineage (NCBI taxonomy): Eukaryota > Metazoa > Chordata > Mammalia > Dermoptera > Cynocephalidae > Galeopterus > Galeopterus variegatus. The sequence continues at coordinate 177,904 of NW_007727269.1, forward strand.
AAATGTGGAACCAACCTAAATGTCCATCAATGGATGATTGGATAGGGAAATTGTGGTATATATACACAATGGAATGCTACTCACCCACGAAAAAAAATGAAGCAACATGGATGAGCTTGGAAAAAATTATGTTAAGTGAAATAAGCCAGACACAGAAAGAAAAATATCACATGTCCTCATTCCTAGATGGGAGGGAGGAAGGGAGGAAAGGAAGGAGAGGAAAGAAGGGAAGGAAAGAGAGAGGCAGGGAGGGAGGAAGAAAGAACAGACCACAATAATACATTGATCTTTCAGAAGGAGAGAACAAATCTATGATTACTAGAGGTGGGAGGGGGGAGGGAGAAGAGCGGGGAGAGATTAGGTAAGGCACATAAAGAATAATTACAATTTGTAATAATGAACACGCTAATAATATTGATTTGATCAACACACACTATACACAGGTAATGGTAGGCAATGTTGTACCCCCCAAAATATGTATAATCAATCACACTTCAATTAAAAAATAAAAATAAATGAAATAAAATAAAATTCAGAGTTGGGAAAGAGGACTGTAGTGATGTGTAAGATGTTGGGTCTTTGGGTTTTATAAAACCCCTGGTTTTCTAGGGAAAAGTGTTACGTAGAGACAAAATGCCTTCATAAGTGTATCTTTACCAGAGGAGCTCATAGGTAATCAAGAAATGATTCCCACCCTCCAGGGTTGGGAGAGCAGGGCTCAAATTTCTAAATAGGAGGCAAAAGGAAAGCTAGAAAAGAGCAATTTTCATTCCTACTGCCTGCAGATGTGACTCATGGTTCTGCTTTCTCCCATGATAGGGAAGGTGTCACCCGATAATGAGGTTTGACTTGAATACAACATTCAGTTTCTCTGGCAATGAGTTACAGGAGGACTGTGCAGAAATGCCAGAGGCTGTGAGGCTGCTCATCCTGTTTGCATCTGTATAAATCTACACTGTATTGATTTAGAGCTTTTCAGTTCCTCACAAGACATCTAGATTTCTTCAAATCTATACATCCACCATAAGCCAGACAATTATAATTTTTAAAGGGCAAAGCTTGCAAAAAACTTTTATCATCTTAACAAAATATATTCTTCTTTTTTTTTTTTTCCTTTTTGTCTTTTTTCGTGACCGGCAATGGATCGCAACCCTCAGTGCTGCGCCCGCACCTCGCTCAGCCAGTGAGCGGCCGGTCTGTATGTGGGATCCGAACCCTCGGAGGGAGCGTCGCCATGCTCCCAAGCGGCGCACTGTAGCAGTGCGCCACCGGACCGGCCCTTAACAAAATATATTCTTACTTATTTCCTTTACATTAAAAAAAAAAAGCTGCACTTGCTGATGTTGTTAACAACTAGACTTTCTTAGTTCATAAAGGTGCACTGTAGCAGTGCGCCACCGGACCGGCCCTTAACAAAATATATTCTTACTTATTTCCTTTACATTAAAAAAAAAAAAGCTGCACTTGCTGATGTTGTTAACAACTAGACTTTCTTAGTTCATAAAGGTGAGAAGATACAAATCAAATAATCCAGATGATATTCATAGTTGCACAAGACAGGAAGGATATCTCTGAAGTTCTGAATATGTGCAGAATGTGAAATTCAGGATCTACATTCCAAATAACTAAACTATCTTTGGTTACTTATCTGGGTTGTTTTTTTTCCCAGATGCGGGAAAAATATCAAAGAATGGTACAGAAATACCTACAAAATAATAAGGAATAATTTAAATTCGATCACTATTTATTAGACTGAATAATACATGTGAATAGTTAGTAAACAATATTAAACAGTTTGGCCAAGTACTTGCAGTAAAACATGTCACAAGACTCCATGAAATCCCTTCATATTAACTCAAAACAACACTGGACTCATTTCCTAGGAAGGAGTATAGCTAGAGGAAACGATTACCAGTGGCCCTCAGCAAGCTGATAATGCACTTACCTTTAAGTGTTACCCAGTACTGTTTCCACTTCCTCCGAGCCACCAGCTCCAGCTTCCTTTCCTTCTGCAAAGTGACAAGAGGTTTGAAGAAGAGCCATCCAGCTTTCCGGACCACACCCTGTTCCTTCTCAAAGAGCAGATCCAGTTGCTCCAGGGAGCTGAGTGATTCGCTGCTGGACTCAGCAGTTTCTGTAGACGTTTCTATGTTTTCAGTGTTGGTCCTGCTCATTTCCAACTCTCTCATGAAATTCTCGTAAATGTTCTGTTGGAGGGGATCACTGCCAATCGCGTGAGTAGACTCACTTCTCTGAGACAAGATCTGAGCCGAGCCCCCAGACCACATTAAAACAGATGCCTGGGAGGGCACCTGAACATCTGCATTCAGTCCATCAGAGCGGCTGTCAAAGTAGTCACTGCCCTCCTTGGACCTCGGCTCCTGAGAGCAACACAAATGATCGTCCATCAGAGGTCACAGATATCTAAAGTATCCCCTTTCTCAACACAGTGTAAGTGTAATAGTGGTGCTTGCTAATAATGATGATGCTGCAAAGCAAGATTCTTATAACAAAAAACACATCTTTAATCATCAAGTCTCCAAATCGAAAGAATTTTAGAAATATTATTGCCCAACCCAATTTATATCCGATGGAGTCAATGCTTTTAAAGAGGTAAATAAGATACTACTGGCTAAATCTAAGCTATGCTTAGCATCAAAAAATTAACTAGGATATTTTAAACACATTAGTGAAGATTTCTAGAATGATATTTCTTGTTTCTTTGCTGTGAACCAATGTCTTCCAGGAAAGAATTTATGTTCTTGTAACCTATTTTCCTCCTGGGTCATTTGAAAGCTAAATTAGAAAGTCACTAGTTTAGGGGGTAGGGCATAGGGTGGGGGGCAGAGGGACTCAGTGTTGTTATGTTAAACCCCACAAACTTCCTTCCTCCCCCAATGGTAAACACAGTCCCCAGCTTCTGGCCAACTGCCCAGGTCTAGATTTCCATACTTCTAGACTTCAAGATCTCTAGCATTTTATTTTCCCAGTTCATATAATAAAAACCATGTACTAGAATTCCTTATGCACAAAGGGTACTGGCTAGTAATTGTAGTTTTTTAAAAAATATATAATTAATATTTTTACTTAATTTGGAAATTTCTTCCATGAAAAGAATATACTCATTCATTCATTCACATCCTTTTGAGTATCTATTATTATCCTAGGCACTGGGGATACCAAAGACATGATTCTTAACTTTTTTATTCCAACACAAAATCAAACACAGGCAGCTCTAAATAAAATTCATATTAATGGAATAACTGATGCCCCCTAACAGAACTAGATGCATTGTAAAAAGAGCTGGCCATGCACAGGGCAGAAAATATAAAGATGTTTCTTCTAAAGTCTGGATTAGAAGTCTAGTCATTCAAGAAAAATAACTTTCACACAGGCTATTCACTAGTAAATAGCAATAACTAAATTTTTCAGCAGAAAATGAGCTTAACTTCCAATTTGAAAGGCACTGACATCCCAAATTTATGCCGTGGGTTAAGGTACCTGTGGAGACATGCTAAGCACACTCAAGTCTACTCAGCTGTCAGTGGACCGCCAATTATATTTCCTTATACATTAAAATTAAAAAAATGAGGGAAAACTAAAAGCCTTATTTTGAATATTCCACTGTGTAGAGAGGTTTTTTTTTTTTTTTTTTTTTTTTTTTGAAATTTCATCCAGAAATCAAGTAGCAATTACTTGCTGTCTTTTGTAGGAAAATCATCATGCAACTGAAGAGTGTTTCCAAATACCCAGAGCTATAAACAACTGAGCCCAAACATAGCTATTACTAATGAAAATGTTATTTTCCACTTGTGTTTACACTGCATCCCATAGTCATATTTATTTCTACACTGACACTTATGCAGAATAGAGCAAATGAACCAGCTGCTGTGCATCATTTAGACAGGAAACTTTCAAAATACATTTAAATTTTTTTTTAATTGTTACTTGGTTGTTTTTCAAAAACTCCTAGGAGGTGAAGGAATGCTTCTCATTTACCTAGTATTAACATTACTTCAGCTACAGATAGGACTCTCTGACTCACAGTCCCAAAACACTAGGATTACTTCTGGTATCCTGTAAGAGTAATAATGGGGTGTTTCAAAACAAGCACAACTCTGCCAGAGAAGGGCACTTAAGTGCCAAAGTTAAATGTGACCTAAATATTCTTGACTTTGTTTTCCAGAAGAGAGACTTCAAGTTGTAGTGCTAACTCTTAAATATTCAACTGCAGCAAAGCAGGAATTTTCCTCCTTGAGAAATGAGAAAAGAGTACATTTTAGCATTTATAGCTGATTCTTATACATAAGCATGAACTTTCCCAGTCTCTAATAAATTTATAAAGCTTTCTATCTAGACTCCTAATAGCCAGGGACTAATTTTCAAGCTAATAAGAAAAGGCCTTTTTAAAAGATAAAATGTCTATAAATATGTTCAGCTAGATTTCCTAATCATTTGAGCTATGGGTATGAAACTAAGGTGCCTGTTATTTATGTACACAAAGTATATGATTTCTATTTCCACACAAATGATTTCCATTTCTGCCTAATCAAAGAATCATAAACAATGGCTAATATAACTTGATAACCAGGGCACTACAGCAAAGAATAGAGAGGGACTCAAGACACGTTACTCTACAGAAAGACAAATACCACATGATCTCACTTATATGGAATCTAAAATAGTCCAACTCATAGACACAGAGAGTAGAATCATGGTTGCCAGAGGCAGGAGGCAGGGGAGTGAGGGTGAATAGGGAGATGTTGGTCAAAGGGTACAAAGTTTCAATTATACAAGATGAATAAGTTCCTGAGATCTAATGTACAGCATAGTAACTATAGTTAATAATACTGTATTGCATACTTGAGATTTGCTAAGAGGATACATCTTAAGTGTTCTAGCCTCCCACACATAAGGTAACTGTGAGAGGTGATGGATATGTTAACTAGCCTGATTGCGGTGATCATTTCACAATGTACATGTATATCAAAGTATCAACTTGAACACTTCACATATATACAATTTGTCTGTCAGTTATACCTCAATAAAGCTGGGGGAAGAAACAGGGAGATGTTACTCAGCTTCTCAGGAGCTAAAGAAAAACTCATCACCATTCCTCACGTTCTAAGAAAAAGTACTAAATTCATGCCTTGTCATTCTTCACACGTCATTTGCCTTTATTACAGAATAGGAACCACTAACTAGGTCTCTGTAGAAATTTCGAGACAATGCAGCTCTCAAACAGCAGTAAGGGCTTAAAATGAAGAGGTCCAGAAATTTAGGGTCTCTGTGTCCTAAATCAGCTCTGCGATAAACTGCAGTAATCGTCACTGCTGCCCACCAAATATTTCTGGTCCTCCCCTGGAGTACATTCTAGGATCATTTCTTATCTCCTCCCTCCCTTGAAGTTAGGCATGGCCATGTTCTCTGCTTAGCCCAATAATGCGGCAGAAGTAAAATGTGTCACTTCTGAGTGGAAGCTTTAAAAGCCAATACAGTTTTCTCTTTCTCTCTGCCACAGGGCCTTGTGATGTTCCAGATGGTAACCACCCGGCAGACCAGGCATCCTAGAGAACAGTGTAGCCCAGAGTCACCAGCTGACTGGTAATGAGCATGCAGCATGAGTGAGAAATAAACTCTGGTGGTGCTAAACTTCAGAGATGTGAAAGGTTTTTGTTATGTTGGCAGAACCTAGCAACCCTGACTCACACAGATGAAAATTTAACCAGGGCAGGAACAAGGCCTCAATGTGGCCACAGTGAGTAGGAACAGTTTATCTGCATCACATATTCCTCTCCAGCACGTATTCTCTTTGTTTATCTTGTAATTAGTGTGATACTATTTTTCAGTTGTGAATATTTTTTCATAGATTAATCTGCTTTCAGGCTCTAACTCAACAGGGTGGTTTTAAAACCTTAGAAAGAAAGAGCTCCTCTTTTTACATCACTTTTTTTAATATTCAAAACAAGTATGTCTATGCATCATGTTAAAACTCTGAAACATCGCCCTGCTGGCATAAAGGAGTTTGTGCATGTGACAGAGTATGCATTGGTTGGTGCTTTATTGTGGTATGTTATCACAAACTTTGCTCCCATGCACTGATTACATTTTTTTAAGGATCTAAACCTGATATTCACCTTAGTTGTGAAAAGAAAACAAAGGTAAGGCCAACAGAAGTGGCATACTTGCTAAAAAAGTTTATTTTGTTCATATTTATAGATTATCAGTTGTGGGAGTATAAGCAAAACTAAAAAAGCTGCCTTCACAGGCCACATTTCAAAAACCCAAAGTAATTTATTATCCTACTATTCATTAACCCCAAAGTAATTAATAGTACATATTAACAATACCTTGGCCATGTAGCTAAGTGGGAAAAACACATGTTTGAGGTTTTGCAGATATGGCTTTGGTTCTGCTTCTCCACTAACTACCATGTGTCTTCAACAAGGACAAGCTCCTTGAACCTTAGAGGCAGGAAAGGGGGAGGGGGAGTTAGCAAGAAATTGGTAAAGGGCAACAAAAAATGATTACATCATGTAATGTTGAATATACTAATTATCCTGATTTGAGCATCACATATTATACACAGGTACTGACATTCAATATTGTACCTCACAGATATGTACAATTGTGTTTCAATAAGTAAAAAATAAATAAAATGAAGGGGGAGTCCTCTCCAGCTTTAAAATTCTGATTCTTTGATTCTAACCAATTTGTTCTTAATTCTTCAGGCACACAGATAATTCAGAGATAAATTTTTGGATGAAACAGAGTATAGGAAGGGTCTGTTCCCATGCATTGGATGGGCAGTGGGGCCTGCATATGACAGAAAGTAGTCAACACAGTGCCAACTGGTCTGCTTTTGAAGTGAACTGAAACTAAAACTGAATGAGATTCAGTAGAGCTGTGTATAAGCCAGGCCACCAATATAGGTAAAAAACACATTTAACGCAAATAAGAGATGTGGAATAACTGGCTCGATACCAGTATCACTTAGGGGATAGGGTAGATGACAGCTGAACATAGGTCGACACTATAACACTTGAATCAAAAAGACATGAAAGCTGTCTGCATGTGACTGCAGCCCCGGCATAAGTAGGAGCTAGTTCTCCCGTTACGCTCAACTGTTGTCAGTCATTGGGTAAATGGAGCTGACAGGAAAAGGTCAAAGAAATCTCTATTTAGTGGCTGAGTCTGAAGAAGGGACCACGAAAGAGTAAGCAAATTACTACATTCAGGGATATGAAGGGGTCCTGGAAACAGGAAGGTGATCATCTGTCCTTTATCTCTGTGTAAAGGAGGAGAAAAGGGCACCAAAGTACCACACACAAGAGATGTGGTGGCAGGCCTTTTACATAAGAAGGAAACAACTAACATTAAGCTTCATAAATCTGAAACAATCTACTCAGGGAAGTTATATTATTTTCCACCCCTAAAGTTCTATAAAATTTTATAATTTTATTTTTATCTAGGATGGTTAAAATGCAGTTCTGCTAGAAACTAATTGCCTACTCAAATTCAACTCTATAACTTATACTGAGAGGAAAAAAAAGCTTTCTCCCTTCTATAAATACTCAACAGTAAAAACAAACTAAACAACAATAACAAACTGAAAACCTAGTAATTGCCACTAGTTACCTAAAAAAGCAAACTATTACTTTCCTTCTTGGTGGCTAAGCCACTTTGTATCCCCATTAAAACTTTAAAAGTACAAAACTTTTTTTGTACGTCATTAAAAGTATTATTACTATTACCATCATGATTCTTATTTTAGCATCATTATATTTTTGCTATTACATATACTTAGGTACAAGACATTTTCAAAACTCTGTTAGCTATCCCCATGAGGAGATGGTGAGATTACACATATAGACACATTGTCAACTTTGTTTTTGATGTTCCAACTTAAGCATAGAAAATTTAGTTTCTTCAAAGTAATATCAGTTCAGGAAGCCTATTCATCCAAAAGTAACAACAATCTATCTCTTATCCTTTCTGCTTGGACTGTAAGAATGAGGCCTAGCAAAATTCTCAGACATCCAATTCGTTCAGGCATTCTCCCAACTCTGTACTTGGGAATAACAGTTTGGCCAGGTTCCCCATACTGGCCAGCCACCAAAATAAATAAATAAATAAATAAATAAATAAATTAAATAAATAAATATAAATAAATAAATAAATAAATAAATAAATTATTTGTCTGTATCTGCATAGAATACACATCTCAGAAAAGATAGCAAGAAATGGGGCTGGCCGGTTATCTCAGTTGCCAAGAGCACAGTGTGATAACACCAAGGTCAAGGATTAGGATCCCCATACCTGCCAGCTGCCCAAAATAAGATAGCAAGAAGTGGATAATGATGATTGCTTAAATAAATAAATAAATAAATAAATAAATAAATAAATAAATAAATAAATAAATAAATAAATAAATAAATAAATAAATAAATAAATAAATAAATAAATAAATAAATAAATAAATAAATAAATAAATAAATAAATAAATAAATAAATAAATAAATAAAAAAAAAGACTAGGCCTATGGAGCTCTTACAAGAGTACAGAGGCAAACACAGAACTAGGGTGTGGTGAACTGAATGTCTGTGTCCCCCCAAAATCCACATGGGTGCTGGAGCCTTAACCCCCAATGTGATAGTATTTGAAGGTGGGGCCTTTAGGAAGTAATTAGGTTTAATTAGGTCAGGAGGGTAGAGCCCCCCTGATGGGATTACTGCCATTATAAGAAGAGAAATAGAAACCAGAGCTTCCTCTCTGCCATGTGAGGACACAGTGAGGAGATGGCCATCTGCAGCCAGGAAGAGAGGCCTCCCCAGAATCTGCCCATACTGGCACCCTGATCTCTGACTTCCCAGCCTCCAGAACCAAGATGAATAAATATGTTGTTTAAGCCACCCAGTCTGTGGGATTTTGTGTGCAGCCCGAACTACGATACAGGGTGATTAAAGTTGTGGGCCAAGAGTAAAAATGCACATCTGAGGCAAAAGAAAAAAACAAAAAAATAGCCAGGTCTTACCTAAACTCCTTACTTTCACTAGCTCAGTTTAGCCTCCCAGCAATAGTCTACAGTAGCTTCTACATACGGCTAGAGAACCTAAGGGAATCTTTCCTTCTACTCTAAGGTACACTCACCTGGAGTTTCCTTTTCTTCCTCGAGAGGCTGCCAGTCCAGTCACTGATACGTCGCATTCTGGCTTTGAGGGTGTCCTTCTTTGCAGTCTCCTCAGTTAAGGCTTTGGACTTCCGGCAGGGCAGGGTGAAGGAGCTGTACTGGACAAGGTCCCTGGGCTCCACTCTGGAGGGTACGTCAGTGTCGGAGGCAAAGGAGACGCGGTTGCTCAGGCAGGTGTGCGTGCCAATGGACTCATCAGAAAGGCAGATACCTGAGGGGGAGAGGCTCCCCAGGCTGGCATCTTGGTACAGTTCCCGGAGAGAGGAGAGGGAAGAGCTTTGGTTGAAAGGCTTTTTGGAGTCACAGGGTGGGAAGGTGGCATGGAGGCTGGGGTCAGGCACGCTAGGGGCCAGGAATGTCTCCACCTCGCTCAGCTCCCCAGCATTGCCCCACGGGGAGTCGTACCAAGATGACTCGGAACTCAGGGAACTGCCTTCGCTGGACCGCAGGCACGAGTTGGTGGGCGAAGGGCGAGGGCTGGGCGGGGAATCAGCACTGGAGTCCCTCCTGGCTTCCGGTGCGGGGCAGGTCTCCGGCTCTAAGGCAGGCGAGTACCTCAGTAGCTGCACTGATCCGCTGCAGTCCTCGGCAGGCACATTGCTATGGCTGCCCCCATTGTGGAACTCCACCCGCAGACACCCATCCAACTTCCCCAGAGTCTTGATGAGCACTCTAGGGCTCTTGCGGTCTTCGCCTTGTGGGGTGGAGGCAACACTCTCATTTCCCCCATAACAGTTGAGAAGGTGTCCATTGCAGTCTCTCGAGGTGATATGGTTATCTGCTGGCCCATGGCCAACATGGTGGAAGCCATTCTCGGGTGAGAAAGCAGCTCTGTTGCCCTGGAAATCACTTCCTGGGGCATGTGTCCTGTGCTTGGAGTAGGCAGCACCTTTGGAGACTTTGCATGGGGGCCCACTGACTCTGGATGCATAAGGCTGATTACTCTTAAAGTGAGAAAGGCAGCTTCGGGCCAGGGACCTGGACTTATAACCTGCTCCGCTGCTTCCGTGACCCCACCCATGCAAGGACTTCTCATCTTTTGCATGAATGCTGCGTATTTTCAGGGAGCAAGGCTTTTGCTTAGCACCAGTAATAGTATTGCTATGATTTTTAGATCCTTGAAGGGTGTACTGACTCTCAGAGTTCCCCATTTTAACCTAAATTAAGAACAACTGCATCAGTAACAGCCATGACCTAAATTACATTCCATTATGACAGAACTTTCTAAAAACAAATGTCTTACATATTATATAGGAAACAAGCAACTTCTTCTTGTGCCTGGCACAACTCAAAGAAGTAGGGACAAGAGTTACTTACTGAATTGGTTGTCCTTATTGTGCAAGGCTGCTCATTAGCCAGATAGACAATTATCATCACACACCAATTACTGGTAGAGCTAACATCTCACCATAATATAAGACATTATCACTCAAAAAACCACCACATTTGTAATAACAGGACTCCAGGTACCAAGCTCATATATCGCACAGAGTAGGAATACCACAAAAGAAAAGGACTAAAAGTCCTGAAAAAGAGCTCTCATTTAGGACAGAGAAACATTTTAATAAAATGAATCTCTGGAGCTTTTCTAAAGCCCTCAGGTGTCCTCACTTTAGAACATGATGAGAGAAAAAAGTTTGAAACTGACATTAGAATGTGAGCATCAGAAAAAATTATTTAACTCTTTTGATTCCCTTTAAAAAACTTCCATCTCGGGCCGGCCTGGTGGCGCACTGGAGAGTGCGCCGCTTGGGAGCATGGAGGCACTCCCGCCGAGGGTTCGGATCCCATGTGGAGACCAGTTCTCGCTCACTGGTTGAGCGCAGTGCGGGCGCAACACCGAGGGTTGCAATCCCGTTGCTGTCCCCGGTGTGGGTGCGACACCGAGGGTTGCGATCCCGTTACCGGTCAGTAAAAAAGACAAAAAAGGAAAAAAAAACTTCCATCTGCTCAAGGAGTCTGTTAAGCCAAACTCAAAGTGAAATTTGATCCAAACCTTCTGCCCTCAGTTTTTTATTCTAACCAGTATATCTTACTATAGGCAGGTTGAAGGTAATACTTCCAATCATGTTTCCAAATATATTTAGTAGGTTTTTTATTTTAATTCTTTTATATCTAAGAATGTACAGTCACAAAGCAGAAGTCAAAGGGATTTTTTTCTTTAGTGGCAGTTATGAAACATTTTAAAACTAGTCACTGGACCAAATAATTAAACTTTTACTTACTACTTTCATCACAGTCATGCAACTTGATATGAACCACATGCACAGCAGCTGGATTTTACCTGCAATCTAGTTTTTGCTCAGAGGGGGATTAATGGTCAGCGGGCTTTACATGGTCTTGGGAGCAAGATGGCACATGTAACAAGCACAGGAAGCAAGTCCATGAAGTGATCCTGAAAAACAGAAATATGAGAAAACTCTGTCAAGCATTTCACGCCAAGCTCCCAAAAAGTAAAAACAAAAGTTTAATGTAAATTATCTGGAGAAACAATTGGTGTCCAGAATCACTGTCAAATAACAAATGAAATGTCTGTGAAGAGCTTGGTTCATCAGGGTTGTTTGAAAGACGTAAAGGAGGCCAGGACTGCGCATCCAATCTCATAAAAGACCCTCAACTCAGCACACAGTCTGCAGTCACATGCATGCCTTTGTTTTAGGGGACAGTGGGTGAGAGTGAGTCAGGTGCAGCTCATCTGTCACTACCACCAGGATAACAACTCGTAGACTCACCACACTGATGGCCTCAGGAGCATCCTCCTGACAGGACAACAGCAGTGCATTGTTCTCTATTTGACCAAGAAGTAAAAACAAAGCCCAAAACACAGACTCACAGTGTATAGTCCTTGCCTAAAATAAGTTACAAAGGTTGACTCCATAAATGAGACTAAAAGTGTTTCTCAAGCACATGTTTGGGCCTCACTGCACAAGGAGGGAGACAGGAGGCCCACCTCTGAGGGGCAGGGTGGGACTTCTGAGAGGGGAAAAGGATGGCTGGGATGGGGGACCGGCCATTTGGCAGCACTCACCGCCAGGACACAAAGCCTTTATCTCCATAGACAGAGAAAGCAGAGTGGTGAGGGTTCAATAGTGACTTTTTAGTTCCTTTTTTGGATCTTATTTTATTTGTAATTGTGGTAAAATACGTGGTTTGATTGTGTTAAGCACATTCACTTTGTTGTGCAACCACCCCTACCATCATCTCCAGAACTCTTTTCATCTTGCAGAACTGAAACTCTGTCCCCATTACACAGTAACTCCCTATTCCTCACTCCCCCAATCCCCTGGCAACCACCATTTTGCTTTCTGTCTTTATGAATTTGCCAACTCTAGATGACTCATATTAAATGAAAGTACTTGTCTTTTTGTAACTTTACTTCACTTAGAATCATGTCCTCAAGGTTCATCCATGCGGTGGCGTGTCAGAATTTCCTTTCCTGTAAAGGCTGAATAACATTCTATTATATGTATGAACCACATTTTATTTACCCATTCATCCGTCAATGGACACTTGGTTTGCTTCCACCTTTTGGCTATTGTGAATAATGTTGCTATGAATACGGGTGTACAAATACCTCTTCAAGATCCTGCTTTCAGTTCTTTCAGGTATATACCCAGAAATGGAATTGCTGCATCCTCAGGTTATTCTATTTTTGACTCTTTGAGGAGCTGCCAAACTGCTTTCCATCGCAGCTGTCCCACTCTGTATTCCCATGAGCAGTGCACCAGGGTTCCAATTCCTCCACATCATTGCCTAGAAGCCATCCTAATGGGTGTAGGTGGTATCTCACTGTGGTTTTCATTTCCATTTCCCTAATGACTAGCGACACTGAACATCTTTTTATGTGCTTATTGGCTATGACATATCTTCTTTGGAAGGTTCAATAGTGACCTCTACAACTGGTGAGAGGGAAAGCAATGGCACTGGACTAAGTTCCTCTAATAAGGCCAAAGACATGTCTCCTGCCTTAATCTGTCCACACAAATATATTTTAAATTGAAAATAAAATGTCAAATAGATTTTCCACTTGGGCATCAGCAGGAAATCTAATAGCTCAATTGAGTCTATTAATACTGAGGCTAGCAAGTAATTAATGAGACCTGAATGGTGTCTGCTATACAAGTGGCCACTCACCTTGTAGAGAGTGGCCTTCCCACACATCTGCAAAAGGGAACAGCTACTGGCTGACTTGCCACTGAAAACTGGCTCCATCTCTGACCTGGGAGCTGGACCACAAGATCCTACGTTTTCAAAGTTCAAATCCTGAGCTGTTGGTCTTTTCTCAGCTACGCTTTTTTTTTTTAAACTACAAGTGGCCAGAGAAGTTCCTGGCTGCTGCTGCTGTTTGGACCTTCACAATGAGCTGATCAGGGTGAAGTTTTGTGTTCACTCTTCTCAAGACCAAGGTCCCACTGATGACCCCAAAGGTGAAAGACTCCTGAGCAGCTGCTCTCTTTGTCAGCTCTTCCAAGCTGCCAGTATGCACACCAGCAAGACAAAACTACTATTGAGAGGCCGACCATGTCAGCTGCTCAGGGACACACAAAGGCTGTGATTCAAAGCCACAGAATCGCTCCGAGGTAGAATTTTATGCCCCAGCAGCAGGTTATAGCCTAAACTTATCTTACTACTTTTGAAATTAAACAGTTTAGTTTTTAATTTCGTGTGATATTTCAAAAAACACAGCACAAGACCCATCCTTGACTAGACACTGTGCGTGTGAGGCCTGAGACACTGGGGCTCACAGTAAGCATTCAATAAACACCTGCTGAATTGAATGAATGCAACTTCCCATGTTAGACAGTTGACTGGACACAGACCAAGGGCAGGAATCCCTACTGGGTGTGGCTGAAAGTTAGATATAGAAACTCATGAGGATGTTTCTAAAATTAAGATGGCACAGCCCAGAGAAGAGAAAACACAGTGAATAACAATGTGTGTTTTTACATATGCATAATGACAAGCTGTTCAATGTCTTGTCTACTCTGGCAAAAAAAAAAAAAAAACCTTAAGCTTCTGCAGGAAGAATTTATCCAATATTTACGAGAAATTTATTGACAGGAAGTGTAATCCCTGAGGGAAGCTATGTAATTATTGTATCTGAGGAGTTTGACAAATGGAACAGATATTTATGCATCATGCTTCTGCTGAGATTTTTGTCTGGAAGAAAGAAAATGGATAGGTCAAATTTTCAGCAACCTCTGTAAAGACCCCCTGACTCCTTTACTAAAGGAATTTTATGGTACTCAAGTTAAAAACTTGTTTATAGAAAGGGAGCTGAAAATAAAAAACAACAGATTTTCTGTGAACTCTTCAAAAAAAGAAATCATTAAAGAGGGCTTCATGTCTGTAAATAACAAAAATACATATTAGGTATACTATCTTGTAGTAACAGATATTAAGGTATACTGACCTACAATGACACATGAGGTATGCGAATGGAGCATACTAATCTGCAATGAGGCCCATAGCTGACTGAGAGGTAATTTAAGTGAAGTCACTCTGGAATAAATAATATGGCACTAAGACTGTATATACTTAGCAAAGATGGTATGCTGTATATATACTTTTTTATCATTATTTTTTATTTACTGGATAATTATAATAAAATATTGGAATTTTTAAAAATTGACCACAATTCCATGAACTTAAAGATTCTTATCTTTCATTTTCTTCCAATCCCCATTCACATAAACGTGCTATGTAGCTTTTTAAGCAAAAGTCACAAAAAAGAACAGAAGTTTTTTCTTTTTTTAAATGGCAATCAATTACCAAACCAGAAATGGCCAGCAATGTGGAAGAATTTCACAAATATGCCACCACAATTTCGACAGCCACTGTGATCTACTGAACCCCAGAGAAAAAAATCATTGAGGAGAAAATTCAAGATTTACCTTGTCTTCATTTGTCTTGAGCCTGTGCTTGAACTGATGTGTTAGATTCCCAAAGTCTCTACTTCCACATAGTGTAGCATTGACAGCAAAGGAAACTAGAATCCTCCAACTCTGCTTTTCCTCCGGGCTGAGGCCCTGAGCTGTCTGCCCAGAGGCAACAACTAAAGGAGAACAGAGGAAACCCTCGCTGGACAGGCGGTGCCAGGAAGAAGGGCTTGCAAGGAGGGCTAGGGGCTGACCAGTGACAGGGAGCACACGAGGCGCAGGGCACTGCACAAAAGCGCATTTACAGCTGGGCAAGACAGGAAGCTCAGTTCTACCACCAGGAGATACTGAAGGGCTTCACATCATTCCAGACAGATTTTTATACTGAACTAGGACCTTCATCATTGTTCAAGGCAAATACTTCAGATAGTGATAAAAGCCAGATAAGAAAAGGCCTCTCCATCATTAACCATAACAATATTTACTTGGTTCCCTCTTTTTGGGGTGGGTGGGGAGAATGCTTCAATCATTAAGGAGACCTATCTTAGAATTCTAGTCTGGCTTTTGTCAGAGAAACTTGGGTTAACACCTGCTTCTGTCTCTCAACTAGCATGAGAGACTTGAGGCAAATCACTCCTACTTTCTGGATTTTATTTTCCCCATTGGCAACTTGAGGATAAAGATAGCTGCCCCTCTAAGATTCTACCTCATAGATTGAGAATCAAATGTGAAAATACATGTGAAACCACCTAAAAAAATCTTTGAAATGCAACACAAATACATAGTACTATTATTTTTTAGTATAATTAATTTTTTTAATTAATTAAATTAGTATAACTAATTTTGTATATTATGATATCAGAACTTATTATAACTGTCTCACTTCAGATCTTTCATTAGTTATTTAAATATTATATTACATATATATATATATATATATATATATATATATATAAATTTGGAATCTTCTAAGTTCTATTGTTAGCATTTGTCTGATTTTGATCAAGTCCACAAATTATCACAACATACAAAACTACCTAATTTGTAAGAGGTCTCTCAAATACCAAAAAAAAAAAATGACACAAGCCATGCACTTGCATTATTAGACAGTCATGTTAGAAAACAATCTGGGTGCTCACTGAACAAACTGGTATTACCTTAAAACAGTCATTCTCAACTAGGAGGATTCTGACCCCCCCACCCCCCGCCCAGGGGACGTTTGGCATGCCTGGAGATATTTTTGGTTGTCATAACAAGGGTTGTGCTAGTGGCATCTAGTGGCCAGGGATGCTGTTGAACATCCTACAATACATGAGACAGCCACACTGCAAATAATTATCTGGCCCAATATGTTAATAGTGCCAAGGCTGATAAACCCTGCCTTAAAGTTTAATTATTGCCTGTATCACTAGAAAGGCTAAAATACAAGGAAGAATATGCCTAAAAATCTAAAACAAAAGCATTCAACTCTGCCAAGGATCCAAACCTACTAATAAACTTATAAGTACTGTCAGAACTGGCTTCTCTCATCTTGAGTCACAGAACTACACTCAGAATGTATAAGTTAAATAGCAAGACTTGACAGAGTTCATTTCTAATCATAAGAAGACTTGAACTCAATTTGTAAAAAGAGGCAGGCAAAAGGAACATCTGATCTCCATAGGAATAATGCTTAGGAAGAGTAATCCTTGCAAACACAGTGGGTGGAAAGCAAGCGGCTGCTAAGAGACTCAAAAGCTAAGCATCCATTGCTGGCCCCACTGGTTCTCTTTCAATTCTGCAGGACTCCTTCTAAAGGCATATTAACAGATGAATGGATAAACCAATGTGCAGCAAGGAATGCCCTCGGAGCAGGATCTCAGTCGACAAGCATGGCTGGTATTCAACAAGAGCGAAAGTAATAAATTCCACAGAGACAATACCCCAGCTTTTTGCATAGTTCATCACTTTAGTAAGTCTATTTTTCACAAGGAGGGTCTCAGCACTCACACCTGTTTTATAAAAAATCCTAACATCTGCAACATTTTGCTTACAGAAGGCTGATCAAATTATTGGTCATGACCCATTATTGGGTCATGAAATTCATTTAATCAATTAATAACAGTATTTTTAAATAGATAGGATAGGATAGAATAGAACAGAACAGAACAATCGGGAAATTAATAGAGCAGAAGAGAGACTATAATAAATAGAACAGAAAATACAAGAGTGAATCCTAGTGAGGGTAAAAATTGTTTCGTTTTACAAAACTAAACTCATGGGTGCTTGTATGTTTGCCTGCATACCAGGTTATGAAGTAAAATTACATATCCTCAAGTAGTGGTCCAAAAAAAAAATTTTTGAAAAACAATGACCTATGAAACCTCAAATGGCAGTTTCATCAGAATGGTACATGCATTCTAATAAGCCCCAAGGACAACCAAACTCTAGAGAACCTCAAAACATTTGAAACATCATCATCCAAGGCAAACACTTCAGCTACAGACAGGAAGAACCAGATAAGAGAGGGACGATCCATCATTGACGTGCAATTTGGGTACCACGAGTTAGGCCCATGGTCCTCACCTTTTTGCGTTCTACAAATTAAGAGAAATTTTCATTGGACATTCAAATTCTTCCTAGGAAAGTCAGAAATGACCCCATAAGGAAGAAAGCTGAAAAAGTGGGTCTTGAAGGGTGAGTGGGATTCTGTCAGATGAAGAAAGGAAAGAAGAGAATTCCATGGAACAGAAAATGACATGTCCAAAGATCTGGGCACTCTATACCACTTGCTGAATCCATAAATGACTGAACCAATGAATGAATAAAGTGGAGAAAGACCCCAGTTTGTTCAGGGAAAGGTGGATAGGGCAGCAGGACCTGAGTACAAGTGTCAGGGACAAAGTTTGGAGAGACGAGGAGGACAAGGTAAGACGGGAAGGCAGAAGGAGGGAGGAGAAAGGGGGGAAACTCTGACAGTCATTTGCCCAGTACCTCTCACTCCCTCCCCAACCCTACTGTCCCCAGAAATATCACAGGGTAAACCATTACTTAGGGACACTGTGGGACACCCTCCAGAGTCCACAGCAGCCAACAGCTCTTTGACAAGTGTGGGGGTAGCGCTGGCAAAGGAGGAAAATGTTCTAACTGTTGGCAGAAACTGGGAGAACTGTAGTGAAATAAGAGAGTTCCATTCAACAATTCAACATGAATGTCTGGAGACCCTCCTATATAGCTAGCACTGTGCTGGGCACTACAAGGGAAACAAAAGTGAGAGATGATGTGATCCCTTCCTCAATGGGACTCATCAGACTGTGCAGGGAGAGGGAAAGATTATAAACATGAAATATTTGGAGAGTCAATAAGAAAGATGACAACTTTAACAGCACTGATTTTATGAGAAACCGACAATCCCACAAATATTACTGGTATGTTTTTGGAATGTCAAGTAAATTCAGTGGCCCGGCTATATCTGATGCATCACAGAAACTGAAAATATTTAAGGATTTTTTTAAAAAACACCTTTTCAAGCAAAATTACAGAAGGAATATGGTCTAAAATGAAATAATCCTAATTAAAACATTTTCCTTATTTTTCTTTTAGAAATTAACAAAATGCATTTCATAAATTTTCATCCAGGCTCTTTCAAGCATGAATTTTTTTTTGAGGGGGGGGGTTGTTTTTTTTTTTTTTCCTAATATATCAAATGTTCAGTCCCACTCTGCCTTTTCTCCTAAGTCTCATCCAAAATTTGTCCAGTCCCAGTCTCTATAGACCTTGTACTGTTTAGGTGACTACCAGCACCAAAAATTCAAAAGATTCATAATTGTTAGATGACTTTTAAATAACCCTCTTTTATAATTTTTATGAACATGAGATTCAAAAGTGTTAGCATGACTTTTAAATAACCTCTTTTTAGGGCCGGCCCGGTGGCGCACTGCTACAGTGCGCCGCTTGGGAGTGTGGCGGCGCTCCCACCGAGGGTTCGGATCCCACATACAGACCGGTTCCCGCTCATTGGCTGAGCGAGGTGCGAGCGCAGCACCGAGGGTTGCGATCCCGTTGCCGGTCCCGGTCCGGTACGGGCGCGACACTGAGGGTTGCGATCCGTTGCCGGACACGAAAAAAGAAAAATAATAATAATAAATAAATAAATAAATAACCTCTTTTTTTTTTTAACTTTTATGAGTATAAGCCACTCCACAAAAAGCAAGCTTAGGCACGGGTAAGCAACCCCCAAAGCTTCACACCAAAACTCTAACAGAAGATCATGTGTTGGAACCTTGGGCTGCAACCACATGGTTTCTCGTTGACTATAGAGACCTGTATATAAAACAATGCTTCACTAAACAAGAAGCAGACATCGTATTTCTAAACCTCAGTCACATTCTGTGACAAAAATGTACCATAGCAATTGCACCAAGTTATTCTTGGCAAAATATTTCTTCATTATACACTGTTCTGTTTAAGTTAAAAAATGACCAGGCTTGAACCACACATTTTTCCCCTCTTATAAATAGGTGCTTTCCCACCCTCATAAATGTGTAATTATTCTACTTCAACTAGGGTTGTTGTCCTATTTAAGAGTTGATTTCTGTAAGTTTATGTCTTAAAGCTACTATATAAGTTGCCCTTGCACCTACAGGTAAAATTAAACCAATCATAGCTGAACATTTCCTTAATTCATATGATTATTCACAACAAACCTTTTTTAGCTAGCAATTTCATAGAAACTTTCAGGAAAAAAAACTGAGTAGTATTATTGGTATAGTCCAAATTTCCTAATTTACAGGAATTTGAAATTTTTTATACCCAAACTAAATGAACAACACACGGAAGGGGGGAAGGGTTTAATATGTTCTGAATGCTCCTACATGCCAGGGCTACACAGGGCTCAAGAACCCTAAGAGCATGCATAACAATCCCTGTTTTATAGAAAAGGGAACTTTAGCCTCCAGGGATTAAATAATTTGACCAAGATCAATAAGGGGCAAAGGTAGAAATTAAACTTGGATCTTTTAAATCATTTTTTAAATATATGTATTACATTAAAATAATTTTAAATTCATCTGTACTTTTTAATTTGAAATTATTCCATGTTTTTTTAAAAAGTACAACTTAACTTTCAGGCTCCCCTTTCAGAGGTGTGGTTGTAATCAATCTATGCCCCTTTCATCAATAAAATACTAAAAAAGTCCTTCTCTAAAGATATCCTTTTTCCAGGCAGTGAAGGCTTCCACAGCTGGGGATGAGGAGGTAAGAATAAAATGAAAAACTGTGAATTTAAGTTAACTAAAGAGCTTTAAGATTAAAATTCAGTTATTCTATTATAGTACTTTACAAAGGACATTGCACAAATGCGAATTTTGTTTTCTTGATACTTGAAGCTTCATGGTTATTACCCTCAATACCGATTATGATTTAGAATATACCTACTAAAGGTTGTGGGGGTGGGATATGGTGAACAATAACCAAGGGGCATCTTCCTGAAGTTTCAATTTCATTTAATGCTAAGTAACTTATATAAAGCGTCCATAATTTAATGTAAATTAAATGTAATTTAAGTGTAAAATTTATGTTTTTTAAGATAAAAAGCAGTACAACAATATTTAGCATTTACAGGTTGCTTCCACTACATCATCCGGCTTCCCAGGTAGGATACACTTTCATGATTAATGCAGTAACTATTTACTGAATAACTACTCTGTGCTAGACACTATTCTAGACCTTGGGGATATAGCAATAAACAAAACAGACACACATGCCCCTCCAAAAAATCCCTGCTCTCATGGAGCTTACAGTAGAGTGGAGAGAGACGAACAATAAACAAGAAAAATAAATTATATATTAGAAGGTGATAGGTACTTTGGCAAAATAGTAATGAAGGGAAAGGGGCAGTGCAGAGGGGAAGGGTGCTGCAAGCTTAAAAAAAGGTAGAAGAAAGCCTCACTGCAGGGGGACATTTAAGCAAAGAGTTGCAGGAGGGGGGACCACATGGATTCTGGGAAAAGAGTGTTCCAGCCAGAGGTGACAGAAAGTGCAAATGCCCAGAAAGGCAGAAAAGGCAGGAGGCCAGCCTGGCTGGAGCAGAGAGAACAAGGAGGAGAGAGCAGAGGAGGTCAGAGAGGGGACAGAAGCCAGTGAGTGCAGCCTGGACGGATATTTGAAGGAGTTCTGCTTTCACATTGAGATTGAAAGTCATAATTAGAGGGTTGTGACAGAGACATTGTGAGACATATTTTTAAAGGATCACTGTAGCTGCTGTGTGAGTCTGGAATGTCAACAGATAAGTGGAAGCAGGGGGACCCATTGGGCTAACACAACAACCCAGGTGAGAGATGAGGTGGGCATGGGGGAGGAGTGGTCTGACTCTGCATACAAATACAGTAAAGACAACAGTACTCACAGGTAGACGGAAGTCAAGGGTGAGAAAGATCAAGGACGACTCCACAACTTTCAGCATAAGCCACCGGAAGAAAGGGGAAGGCAGAGCACTGCAGGCTTGGGGGGGAGATAGGGAGTTCAGTTCTGGACATGTTAGGTTTGAGACATCTATTGGGTATGAAAGAGGCAATGCTGAGTGGGCAGTTGGGCACACGAGTCTGGAGTTCAGGGCAGAGGTGGGCTAGAGGTACAAAGTTGCTACTCATCCACATGAAGACGGTATTTAAAACATGAACTGGACAAGCTGTCCATAAGTAAACAAAGTGAAGACAAGAGGTCCCAGGAGGTTCTGTGGCTCTCCAACATTAAGAGGTCACGTAGAGGAGGAGAAACACATAAAGGAAATAGGAGGAGCAGTCGGTTGAATTAAGAGGAAAACCAATAGAGTGTGTTGCCCTTAACACAAATCAAAAACTCTTTCAGAGAGGAGACCGTGAGCCACAGTGTCAAATGCTTCTGATTAAAATGGACTAAGAAGGGAGCACTGGATTTAGCAGATGTAGCAATGAGGAGGTTGTTGGTGAGCTTGACAAGAGCAGAGTGGGGTAGAGAAAGCCAGACTGGACTGAGTTTGAGGATGAGGCCAATTAAACAGAAAATGGTGAACAGAGACAACTTGTTCAAGGAGTTTTACTATAAAGGAAGCAGAAGATTCAGATGGTAGCTGGAAGGATGGAAGGACCGAAAAATAGGTTATTGTTGTTATTGTTTTTGTGCCCTTACGATAAATCTCAGCATGCTAATGAGAATGACAGAGGGAAAATTTGATGTGACAGTAGAGAGAGGGGCAACCCTAAAATGTCTTTGAATAGACTAAAGGAGAAGAAATCTCATACATAAGAGGAGGAGTTGGCCCGAGAGCAACTGCCCTCTACTATTAGAAAAACTTCAGCAGAAACGCTGAGAATGACAAACATTGTATACATGTAGTAAGGCACTAGGATAAAAGGGCATCAAATTCAGTGAGAAACTCTTTGATAAATTCCTTATCTCTGCGTTTTCTTATAATATCTATTTTTTCCCCTATAAGTCACATGTAAAAAAAAAATTTAAGTGAAGGTTTTTGTTAGGTTCCCATATTTCAGGGCTTTTGTTGCTGTTTTGCATTTAACTGTCCGGTTGTTCTGATTCATTTGTGATCAGCTTATCAATTTTCCATGAATTTCTGTACACTTCTCATGAAGCTCTTTACTTTCTATCTCTTAATATTATGAGTTTCCTTGGTTTACTACTGTCTGTGCATAATGCTTCCTTTTGCTTGTCTTTAAGATGCCTTTTTCCACCTTCCAGAGGTGGCCACAGGCTGGCCAGTTAGCTCAAGTGGTTAAGAGTGCAGTGTTAATAACATCAAGTCAAGGGTTCACATCCCCATACCTGCCAGCTGCCAAAACAAACAGAGGTGGCCACAAATGACTTGAAAACAATTTTATTTTCATTCTCTGCTTCAGAATTTAATTGCCTTTAATCACTGACATTTTAGCTTTTGTCTTTAACAGCCTGTAAATTCCATATCTCTTTAGCTCTTCTTCACACCTCCTTTTAGAAATCCCATCCAACAATTCTGCAACTATAGACATGTGTCACGGTCAAGTACAAAAGCCAGATAAAGATTATTCTCGCTTTCCAGTACTTGCCCTAAAGATACCCAGGATTTTTTAACCTTTATTTAAGTCCAAGGAATGCCCTGGATCAACTTTGTCCAGACAGTATCTGTAATGCCCACCACATCCCTTTCCTAAAGTGTAAACGATAACTTAGTCTATAACTTTATATGTAAAGTTTATTTTTCCATAAGTGCCTTACATTACCTTGGCACTAAAGCCAAACTCATCTGCTATGTTTCTGTTCTTTTCCATAGCCTCTCTTTTATAAAACACAGAACTAACAAAACCTAAACAGTCTTCTATTGGAATGAGATGACAAAAAACAACAACAACAACAAAAAAAACCTCTTAATCTAAGGCACATATTGGCAGGAACATATTGGCAGATAAAGTCTAATCAAAGTTGTCTTATTACATAAGTGACAGTAACATATGTGTACATAAAATTCTCTCTGGCAATAGAGAGATGATGGTCGCCAACTGAGTGTACAACCTTGAACTTCATTAGGCTAAAAGAAAAACAAAAGTCCTTGTCTCTGACTAGAGCTTTAAATCTGTCTGATTTGGTGAGCAGGTGGGTAAGTAGATAAAAGAAAGAACCAAAAAAAGGAAAGGAGGGAAGGAAGAAAGGAAGGAGGAGGAAGAGAGGAAGGTAAATGGATATATGTATGTATGTACATATACGGATACATACATGTATACACACATACACATATGTATGCATATACATGTCTCTGTTGATTTACTAAGTAAGATATATCAGGATGTACCAAAGTATTCCCAAATAAAAAAAACAGGTAGTAAAAGAAAAGCACTAACTAATAGGATACCTGGAATCTCATTCCAGCTGGGCAACTAACTATCTGTAAATTTGGACAAGTCACTTCAGTTCTGCGGTTTTTCAGTTTTCCCATTAGAAAATTTGTCTAACATCCATTTTCAGCTCTAAAATTCTATGTGTCTAGAACATTATGCACTATACATAGCTGAAAATAGAGTGTACAATATATTCTTGGGACACTGATGTTAAAGCTTAACATTTGTAAGCCTGTTTTAAATGGGATTGTGTAATAAAAAGACATCCCACCACAGTTATTATAATTCAACACTCAGAAATTCAGGTTTATTTACTATTATTATTACTTTTTACCATCTTTAATATTGTTGCTATATCTTTCAATTCCATACCCTTATCTTTTTTTTTTTTTAGCCCTCTTAGTAAAGCCATTATTACCTTAGCCTATATTTAAGGCACACTTAATTTCAAAGAAAAAATGCAAATTATCTCTTAAAAATAAAAAGTATGTCCAAAAAGACCTTGTTCTGAATGTTCCATAAAAAGGAAATGATTCTTTTTCTAATCTAACAGTTGAGCTAAGGGATCTCACTAACCCAATTTATTGTCATCATATAAGTGAATCTTACAAAGTGGGCCAAACCTAGAGGCACATACAGACATAGTAAAGTGCCCCATCAGATACTTAAGGAGAACAGGCTCTGTGTTCTTTCATTCAGTATTTATGGCAGGAAGAGATTGCAGAGACCCTGAGCTAACTTTTGCAAAAGGAAATATGGCTCTGCTCAAATACAATCTTGGACCACTGAGACAGAATCATCTGCTTTACTTAGTGGGTAGGTGAGGGGCCACATTGGAATGCAATTTCATTGCAAGGAGCCTAACCCTTATCTTGCACTTCCAGGCCTCCTTCCCACAGTCATGGTCTAATGAAAGGTCTTTGCAAGACACTCTCTGTGCTAAAATATTGAAATAAGGCATTATCTATTTGCATTCAAAACATTATTTACAGCTGTTCAGTAGGGATTTGAGTCATGAGGTTCTTCAACAGACTTCAGTTGCTATCTATGAGCTCTGGTAAAAATCAAAGTACGTGATAAGTGTTAATGCGACTGGAGGAGAGGCGATGGCCAGTGCTTGCTCTGTTCCTGCTCTAAACAGTTGCCGGAGCTGTCAGAGCAGCATTTTTCAGATAAAAAGGAAAAGTGATCAATAAAACATAAGCAATTTTTCTATTAATTCTAACCTACCTGGAATGCAATCACCATTCCTCCATCCCTAAAAGACATTTCTGTAAAGAAAGTGAAGGAATTGACAACACACAATATACCCAGAGAGAAAACAGTCCTGATACAACTGAAAAGGAACACACACTGCCTGACTGAAAATAACTTATAACCTCATTACGCTGGAAGTAAGTATAAAATTTTAGAAACCCTAAGTGTGATGGAAGGCCACAGTAAAATGTTTAAACGTGTTAGGAAAAACTCTAGCAGCTGCTCAGCCATACCATTACTTTCCAAAAATTCTATAAATAATCTTCCAAGTTACAACAACTTCAATAAAGCTTCCTATTTCTGTCTCTCCACCTACCAATTTTCTGAGAATTACATGCTTGGCCAAATTAACGTAAAGCCAAGGAAGAACTGCAGCAAAGCCAGGGCTCCTCAGTCCCTGCTGAAAAGCACACGCACCAGGCTCTCAACGGTGCTTGTGCTTTTTGTGTTCAAACACCCTCATGAATGAACAGTCTCTGATGGTTTATAACACCAATCACTCTACTTCAGCAAGGTACACTTTCTCCCTAAATTACAAGGGATTCCATTTCTTTTTCAGAAAGTTTGAGACAAAAGTTAAAGACAAACAATATTAAACAGTGAACCACAAATTACAAGTTTGAAAAGAAACTCTTAAACCAAATAGCTCAAACTAAGGCCTGATGAGATTATATAACAACTAGGAAACTATAAAATACAATCTCTGCCACATTTTAATTTCCCTTTCTACGCTGAAAGAATTAACTGGCAAAGATAAAGTAATCATCACTAGTGCTTTAATGTGATCAGATTGAGAAATGGTACTTTCTTGAGACATCAGGAAAAATTCATACAGTATGTACAATCAGCTTTTGGACAGTTAATTGGTCAAATTGGGCAGGCAACTGGAATAAATCAACAGTAAGTGTTTGAAAGCATATTGACACTCAAATTTAAAGGTAATAATTCCCATATGCACAGCAACGTGTGCAGACTAAGTACAAATTAATACAAAACAAAGATAAGTCAGGAAACAAGGATATAGTGCCGAAGAGAGCGTTTCAAGAAACATTTGTATCTCACATATAAAATTAAGCCTCAACTCCAGAAGGGAGGAAATAAATATTTATAACCTTACCTTTGCCAAAACTTTGGATGTTGCCAGTTTTTCTCAGGGTCCTTTAGATAATATGAAAAGTTTCACAAAGCTAGAGTCTACATACACATCTACAAACCCTCTCTTCTTTCTGCCCATGGTACGCCAGGAAACAGTGTCTAACACTTCAAATGCTCAGCCGTTATGAGCTAAAAACAGATTCTGTGCAATGCTGGATATATTTTTGTCTGCTAGCTACACACCCTCATCATGTTCAATTTTTTCCATTGGTGGAACAGTATGATGCAGACCTAACCAGAAAGTGGTTTTCCGTGGGCTGCCTGAAGCGATTAGCCAGCACAGCCTGCCATCACGCCTCAGAGACACCAGGCTCGCCCATGACTGGACTGTTGTTGGACCTGCATTCCACAATTACCACCAAAGTTCCATAGGAACATGGCTCCAAGGCTTGCTGAATAAAGGTTTACTCACTTGAAGGGACCCTCAGCTTCTTTTTTAAGCCCTTTAGCAGTAAGAATGCACACCTACCATCCTTGTATTCAGAGCAGTAGTAGACAGTGTGCCTCTAAAACCACAGCTGGAATGTTATGGTCATAAAAACCCTGCCTCAAGAGCAGCCCTTAAAAATAATTTTATGATTTGCAAAATATCATGTTTATACTTTATGTTCCCTGCTGGAGTTATTTCATTTTTAAGTTAGCTGAACTACAGTGTTCTATACTGGAAGTCCCTATGATCCCAGGATAGTACTATTTTATCAAAATGTACATTAAATTGCTTTAAATAAAAGTTATACAACAGAAGTTCAGAATGTTTTTTAAGTTTTGCTACATCCTTTGATGAAAGACCTGATATTTAAAGAGTACCCAAAAGATAAAGCAATATTTTCAGATATTTCATATTCGTTTGGGGGAGGAGGGTACTGAATGGGTGAGAGAACAGGATCACACCTGTGTGGTAGTATTTCCATTGTTGAAGTTATATTTTATAGAATAAAACAGTTCAATCAGAAGTTTCCAAGATGTACATATTCTAAGTGTGCCGATACACAAGTTATCCTGACAAACATGTGGCAAGAAATTTTTAAGGTAATATTTTCATTTTTAAAATGTAAATGGACCTACATATGCACAGACAAGATTCCTATATGACCTTAAAGACCTGATTTTACTATAGACAAAAAATTTTTAATTCCATATCTCACTGAAAAATGTATTTTTACATATATATGCATATACATACAGGTACACACATACACACACAGGCAAACAGAATTTTTTTTCCATACATAATTAAAACACACCTGAGGGTATGCTTTCTAATCTTAACTAGCAAATCATAAGAACCACTACATAAGATCAGCAATCTAACAGTTACAAAAATTAGTCTAACCTCCATAAAAATTTAAATGTGAACGCAGAACCAAGGAATTTCTAGCACGGTGGAACAGATCTGAAAAATTCCCTATTCCAACCCCCTCACATTACAGATTAAAAACACAAAGACCCTAAGTGACTTGCACAAGGTCACAGAGCTGGTCAATAGTAGGCAGCAGAGCAAGGACATACCATCCAAGTAACTACAACTCCTGGGACTGAAGTCAGAAGGTTGCCACGGGAGCCAAGTCACATAACACAAAACATGGAAATTCCCAAAATGTTAATTTGATGTGTGTGTGTATTAAAAAATACTCTAAGTAAATACAGAAGAATAAGAATACTGTTAAGTCACTGAACTCCTATTTCTTTAAACCTAGCCACACTGTTTCTGTTACTAAAAAAAATGGTAAAATAAAATATCAGCCAGCATAAAAGAAAGTCTTCCACATAACTTTGAGACAGAAGAACAAACTCCTTGATATGAAGGAGAAACTATGTCAGATGGAAGAAGGAAATTTAAAGAGGCATGTTTGTGAAGGTGATACAAGTACCAAAAGAAAATGAACTGCATGGAAATACTTGCATATTCCTATTTTATTCTTGCTTCTAGACTTTCTTAAGACAATTACGACATTTTGATACATTTTATACACAGACTCCTCTATGCCAGAACTGCCTGTAAGAATGAATGATCTCCAACATTCCTCAGACATTTCAAATGGGTTTGCATTGTCTGGTTCCATTTTTCATTACTAAGGTCACCCAAATAACTTTAGTTCTATGAATTTATAAAATCACTTGGGGTTTCAAACTATGTAAGGTTTTTCAAGTTCTTTAGACTTTGCCCAACTACAGTAAAATACTCTCTATTTAGTTCTTCATACTAAAATTGCAACAACCAACATACTTCCAAGTCATAAAACTTGACTTGATCTTTCTAACGCTTCATTCCTCATTCCGAGATAATAATGTAACAGGACATATGTGTTAACAGGCATCTAAAATTAAATCCTTGGCAAAGACCTCGGAGAAAAATGTAAATTGCTACTTATGAAGTATTCTATTCTGAAGCATACAATGTAAAATGACACTTGTAAAAGCAAATTTAGCAAATGTTAACAACTGTAGAATTCAAGTGGTGGGTTTACAGGTGTTCACTGGAAAATTTTCTTGACATTCCTATATTTTTGTAAATTTTCTTAATAAAAATTTGGGGGGAAATGACATATGTGTATACACACACACACACACATACACACAATATCCACAATAAGTCAATCCATAAAAAATACCATGATTTATTATGTGCCTAGTCAAGACTAAGCAAAAATTGTTCCTAACCTGATAGTAATCAAGGACATGAATATCCTATGCTGTGGAAGCACATGTGTGCAAAGGTACATACTTTTAAGGGTTTCTGTGCCTATCCAGAAGAAACTGAATGTAAGATGATAAAATGAAGCATAGGAACACTTCCAGAAAAAAAATTGAGAGCCACTATCACTTGACAAATCATAATTAATAAAAAATAAGGATGTAGTGGAAATACATCAGGTTTCAAAACCAATAGCCTGTGGCTAGCAATTCATCTCTTAGTAACTCAGAGGCCTTCTGAATCTCATTTCCTTCATCATAAAATGGGATTGATAATGCCTATTGCAAACAAAAATATAAATAAATATGTACTAATCTGTAAATAGTTATAAGAAAAACTGACATTAAAAATACAATTTTTAAAGTAGTACAAGCTGTCAAAAATAATCTCTTTGCTTAGTATTCAAGAAACCCAACTCCTTCCATATTCCCCACTCTTGAGGTCAAATATGGGATGGTACTGAAAGAACATCCCATCAAGCATCATTCCTTATTGCTAATCTATAGTCAATTCATGGCAGAAAAATAAAAATAAAGCAATATAATAATAATAAGTAAAGCTTAAAAATATAAATTACCTTCATCTGAACAGGATTTCAAAAGATGAAATAATCCCTCACAAATGTAAACATCCCCCTCTGATGCAATTAAAGACATAGCAATACCTTCTGTGCTGAAGAAAACTTTACCGCACTGTTTCTGATGGAAAACGATACTCAAATAATGTGGGCTAAAAGAACCTAACCCGAGAATTGCAGTTGCAAAAATGTCCTAAGATGAAAGCCAAGTAGAAGAAAATGAAGCATACAAAGTATTCATATAAGAATCCTAAGATCCTCAGAAACATTACTTGGGGAGGTTATTTTTCTCCCATTTGTTCAAAAGGCCCAAATCAAGCAAGTCTGTTTCTGAAACCAAAGTCTTCCAAATTAGCTCAGAGAATACAGAGAGAGCATGCATGGCTGACCTTCATGTCTGTCTAAAACTGGCATGGCTTGAAAGTTTACTTCCCACACGTGATGCTGAAAACCCACACAAATGTACAATTGACACATGCAATTCATTTGCCACTCAGTCATTTCTCCCAGGAGGCTAGCAAAACAGCTCAGGGCCCAGGCTTTACAGTTAACTTCTCTGAGCCTTGGTTTCTTAATATGTAAAATTATGATAACTGCTGCCTTCCAAAGCTAAGTAAGGATTAAGTAAAATAACACATGTAAATTGTTTAACACAAGCCTTGCCTTTGAATGTAAACTCCATAAAGCAGGCTCTTGTTAAAATCATTTACTGTTAAAAGTCCAGTACTTTACAAAGTGCCTGGCACATGGTGAAAATCCAGTAAACATCTATTGAGTAAATATATAAATGAATGAATGAATGGGAGATAATAGTGATGATGGCAGTGGTAGTGAACATGAAATGAAGAATAGTGTTTGCTGCAGTCTACAGCTTCGTGTCAGAAGGCGCTCAACTCCTTTATTTGAAATAAGTCAGCCCACACATGAAGTACCCAACAAGCCCACTTAAAGTTTCTGTTTGAAGTTTCCCAGCCATTCTCCTATAGGGTTTCATATTCCAGGGCCCTTTGGTTTCAGTGCCCACTGGTGTGCACCTTCATCATCAGGACACCCTTGTAATGTCACTGTACTAGCAGTTGGTCACCTGCTCCTGCCTCCTGCTCTATGGGGGCTCTGGGGACAATGGGGCTATACTGCAGGAAAAGCCCCAGCACTTGCTGCTGGGAGTCTAAGTCTAACAACCACAAAATTAGATGATCCTAACTTTTGCTCTTACAAACCTTTTTCCCAAAATGGCGCCTATCCCACAGTGATTGTACACTGTCAGAAAAACAGCATCCCTCACAAATACTGATGAAGAAGAAAACAGAGCCCAGGAGACTCAGTTTAAAAACTTCATATTTAATATAAGTTGATTCAGACAAATCCAGACAAATCCTAATTACAACAAACAAAAAACATAGGTAAACACAGTGAGTTAATAATTTCGATTCCATTGCTTTACACCACTGTTAGGAAAAAACCTCAGTGAACCTAGAAGACCTCTTCACGTAACTATTTTTTCCTAAAATTATGCACTACTTTTTTTTTTGCCCAGTACTACAACAACATTAAAACACTTCTAATCACTCAATGATTATGTATTAAATGAGAACAAAACAAAGAACAAAATTAACTTTTTACTTTTTTGAAAGCAAACTGGAGATGTCTTCAAAATCAATAGTCAATTTTAAGAAAATTCAAGATGCAATACTAGCACAATAAGGACTGCTTTAAAGTGTTTGAAAGGCATCAAATGTGCAAAAAAACATTTTTTAATGGAGTCAATTATCATGGAAATGAGAGACCTTATGGCATAAATATAAAGTCAAAGTGTTACTTTATAGAATAAGCAAGCCCAAATAATTTAACCAAATGAGAAATTACTTTTGCAACGATAAGCAAATATTAGGTGACAGAAAAATTAAGATTTAAAACCATTTCTTCATAATAGTTTTCCTTAAAAGTGATTTTTTTCTGTAGACCATTACATCTGAATTAAATACACTTTGACAAATGACAATGAACGATAATGAATAAAATCCTAAATTTTGAAATTAAATAGAATGTTTTATAATAAGTAACAGGTAATATTTTTAAGAAAATAATAAAATCTGCATTAAAAAATCATGCTACCAAAAAGAAACCTACAAAAATGAGTTTCAACTAAGGTAAAATAAAATTCTGGGTAGAAAAAAATAATTTAGAAGATACACTTTTAAAATCTTGACTTATAAATACTAGCTACTAAAAACATCTGTTTACAACATTTTTGAACAGTCATATTGGAATATTTAAGAAAGTATAAGTAATCTGCCCAGATCTAAAAGTAATTAAAGTGTTATATTCAGCCTCTCAGTTGACTCACAACATTTTCTTTTTATGGACTAAAGAAAAACTGTTTAAGCTGAGAGGTTCCTAATAAGTTTAATTCAGAGAATAATTAAATCTTAGTTTCCAAAGAGACCAGAAGGTGATCTATCTAGCAAAACCTTCCTTCTAATTTGAGAACCTCCTATGATACCCTGACAGCTGGGCCACTCTCTTTTACCTAAATACACACTGAGTGATGGGAAGTTCACCACTCTGTTAGGGAGCACATGCCACAGCCCAGAACCAGCTGGAAGCCCAACAGTTTGCAATCTCTGAATGCGAATGACAGAACACAAACAGGAAAATTTTCAATCCTGAAAAACATCTTCAACGAAAACAGTCAGCAATCTCAACTCCTGACTTCAGAAGGCTAAATCCTGAGTCTCTAGGGGCATACATCTCACACAACCAACTTGGTCAAAGCAACCAGATAGGCAGGCATGATTTTGGAGAGGGGGCCATTTACATAGAAGAGGCATTCTACACAACCACAGAAGCCATCCCATTAGCCTTCCTGGTGAGTAGGGGAATCCTTTCAACATCTGCAGCCAACCAGCCTCCAGACAGAAGAAAGTCCTTCCTTACATGAAACCCAAAGAGGATTCCCTCTACTGCTACCCCTGGGTCCTAGCACTATCCTCAGAAGTGGATCAAGCATCCTCACCAACTCTGCTCCCCCTTACACACAATGTCCTCTCCAACACATTAAGGTACATTCCCCACTACGCTTACTGGTTTCTAAGCTCAATATTCTGTTCCCTTCATCACTATGTATAGGATATTCTTTCCACACATTCCCAATTTTGATCATCTTCCTCTGGATATCAAAGTGCATCTTAAATTTAAGGTATGGAGAGAAAAAAGAAGGACTAAGGGTTAGTAAGTACCTAAATCTGTCCGACAGGCACTGTGCCAGGAGTGTGACATATATTTTCTTATTTAATTCTCACAGCAATCCTCTCTGATTTGTATTATTATCATCACTCTGCAAATGAGGGGCTGAGGCAAAGCAAATTTAAGTAATTCACTGAAGGCCACAAAACTGGTGCAACTGAAAAACTCAAACCAAGTCTATCTGACACCAAAGAGATAACAGTATTGTTATACATATGGAAAATGGCATGTTTGCAATCAGTGTTATTATTATTATAACTTATTAAAAGTATTAATTATTATAAGAAGCCTACTCTTTCTGGTAATCTCAGGATTGTTTTCAATGCATAAATACACAAATGAGAAAACCATCAGGGAAAGATAAGCACTTTGCAGAGAATTAACATAGGGTGATGTGGTAACGGTGGCTGGGAGGCCACTTGAGACTGGGTGGTCAGAGTTCTCTCAAAGGGAGTAGTACCTTCAGTTGAGATCCAAAGGACACAAAACAGTCAGCCAAAGAAAGATGGGGCAAATTGTTGCCTGGAAAGATTACATTTACATGAGTGTGCTTCAGTAAAGCAAGCATGAACTGCAGACACGGAAAACATACCCAGGGAACTACTTACAACCATTTCACACACTGCTAGGAAAAGGTTTAGCTTTCCTGCATTAGAACTCAACCTGCAATACCAACACATCTATTAGTAAAACACCTAAGTCAGAATGAAACCACCTAACATCATAGCTGGAATAGTACCTTTCCTCAGTGGTTTCTCAATGTCCAAGTCTCCTAATCCTACAATTCCAACTAGAAACTATGCTCTATATGTGTTCTTCAGCAGAAGATCCTAGTTAGCTTGGCATGTAAGTGTGTTCTTTATTAGTATTTGACATCTAAAGAGATGGAAACTAAACTTTCCCAGACTGCATCTTCTCCATCTAAGGCCCCAGAGAGGATAAGCATAATAGTATTCCACACTGAGTGGATCACCCAGCATATCAAACTCAAGTGTGTTTGTAACAATCTATGCAGATTCAGAGCCCTGTTGCCTGCAGGAACCTCAATTAGCACCCAAACTTTGCCTTTCCCCACTAAGATCCTCATACAAAGAGCAGTTGACAGAACTATATTGGAATGTGGCAATTAAGCAAACAAATATAGACTGACATATATTTTTAAGGCCTTTGAGACATACAAGTGCCTCAAACTTACCCACAGAGGAAGTGTGAACAACTCTTAGTATAACCACTCATTCAGAATGAGCTGGCTGAAGAGGTAACTTTGTAATTCAAGCACACAGCCCCAGCAAAAGGAAAAAAAAAAAAACCACAGAGGTAGTGTAAAACAATTTTTAAAAATTAGAATTTTGTAATTAAAGTTCAATTTCTCAGCATTCTGTTGTACCTTAGACTTGGTACACAAAGGGAGAATCTAAAAGAGAAATCAAAGATTAAATAATTAACTGTAAAGGAAATAAGAGGGCCTCCCCACATCCTAATTGGAGAAATAGTTTTAGTGTGGCATCACATAGCTATATGGCCGAACCATTTTATACATAGATACAGATAGAGGGAGGGAGGGATGAGAGAAAGAGTGTAGAGAAAGGTTAAGAGACAGATGACAGACGGACGGACAGACAGGTGATAGACAGATAATAGCAAATAGATGATAAACAGGTGATAGATACACAAATACACAGATAGATACATAGAGACAGGCAGGCAGACAGACAAGTGATAGATAGATGGATGGATAAATGGATGGGTAGATGGTGTTTTAGTCTGTTTTGTGTTGCTATAACAGAATACCTAAGACTGGGTAATTTATAAAGGAAAGAGGTTTATTTGGCTTACAATTCTGGGACAGCTGCGTCTGGCATGGGCCTCATACTGCTTCTACTCACGGTGGAAAGTGGCAGGGAGCTGGCAGGTACAAGCAGATCACATGGTGAGAGGAAGCAAGAGAGAGAGAGAGAGAGAGGGTGCCAGGGTCTTTTTAAGCAAAGAGCTCTCATGGGAACTAATAGAGCAAGAAGTCACTCATTAATCCCCCCTCCCCCAGGGAGAGCATTAATCCATTCATGAGGGATCCACTCCCATGACTCAATCAGTTTCCAACACTCCCACAATGGAGATCAAATTTCCACATGAGTTTTGGAGGGGACAACACATCCAAACTCCATCAGATGGGTAGATAGATAATAGAGCAAGCCTACTGTGACCAAGCCACTACTCTGGGTGCTGGAAATAGAGCCATAAGAGAAAGTCTCTGCTCTCATTGAGCTTCACTCAAATGGGGAGAAGCAGTCAAAACAAATAGGTAAAATAAATATATGAGTATCCTAGAGTGAGACATGCAAAGCAGAGACTCATAATAGGGTGATGAGATAAGTCACAAGTGGCTCATTTAAACTGGAAGATTAGGAAATGGCTGAGATGGCAACTAGGCTGAGATCTGAATGGTATTTACAAGTTAGAGAAATGACCCCATAGGGAGAGAGACCAGCCAAGACCTAGTAAGAACCAGCATGTCTTCAACGGTTTCATGGATTGTGGAGCCAAATCCAAATGCAAGTGGGTTGAGGCAAAGGATCAGGGTTTCATTACTGATTAAACAGGTGGTTTCTGGGTTCGATCATACAATGGGGAATAATACTTTCTTCCTATGTTTGATATGCTGCCCGGTGATATATTAAAATTCATGGCCCATTAGTCTACATGCCACAAAGTACCTCCTTTGTTTTTTATTGTTTAAAACGTAAAGTAGATTGCTTTCAGAAAGTGAGACTGTCATGTTCTAAGATACACTACATCGTGGTAATAACGACATGCTGTGGGGATGCTGTCCCTCATGAAGAATGCAGATGCTAGAGCCAAGGGATTGATGTGGGAGTTCAAATCTCAGCTTCCCAACAACCATCTGAGTAAGCTCAGCCCAGTCACTTAGATGGGCTGAGTCTCTGGTTTCTTCAACCATTAAACGGAAATGAGATTATCTACCTTACAGGGTTATTCTAAGTATTTAATGGGATAATGCATGTAAAATAGTTTATGGAGTAGTTGAAACATGTGAAATGCTCAAAGTAGCGATAAACCACTACTAGACTTTTACTATAAATAGTCGCCACTGGGAAAGGTTTAATTATCACAATGATTCATGTTATAGAAATACACCTACATAAGTAGGCATAGTAGAAACAATTTTCACTTACATTACCATAGAATACAAGAACTGGAGTGGACCTTTTAAAACTGACCCAATTCCCTCACTCTATACATAAGAATTTAAAATTCAAAAAGAAAGGTAGCTTGTTTTGCCCAAGGTTCAGAGAAAATTTTTTAGAAACCTGATATATTTGGTCAAAAATGCCTGCCTTACAGAATAAATCCCATATCTACAAACTTTTTAAATTCACTTTGTCATTAACCCAGCATAGATACAAAATATTTTTAAATGGTAAAATGAAAAATTAAATCAAGCTTCACTAGATTCTATATAAATATATCATACTGACAATCTTTAAAAACCAAGAATTGTCATATTTTACTGATAGCCTGATAGATGGCCCAAAACTTTAAAATATAAGATCTGCCATTTTAATTTCTCCAATGATAATAATTTTGTGCCCCAAGCATCTGTTATGTGACAGAACTTTCCACATATTCATTCCAAATACTTTGCTGTTTCATGAATGTGACAGTTTTTTATTTTCCATGCCTTTGTATATACTGTTCCCTACAGGGAATGCCTCCCTGGAGAACTCCTAAGAAGGCCTGGACTAAGTTCAGATTACCAAGAGTTTATAAAACTTTCGTTGCCAGGGGAATGAATGTGAGAGAGAGTCCACAGCACTCAGCACATCAATATCAGTCAATGAGAAGTTGCTCAGACAGAGAAAGATAAAGTTACTATTTAACCCATGCCCCACCCCCCATATATTAGGTAAAAAGAATGCGTTTCTTATTGAGAAATTTCTCTCTCAAATTCATGACTTCCTCAAATTATATCCTCTTTGTAATCACCATCTCCCTGAATTTTTTTTTTTTTTTTAATGTTTTAAAGTTCCCAGGTTTACTTTAGCCTTGTTATCAGCTAGGCAGCTTATCAATCCAGAGGCTTAACCAATGTTTGCAGTAAAACAATACAGTAAGTGGGATTTTTTTCAGGACTGAGAATGAGAAATGTGATTCCCGTCTCCATTAACCCCTTGTATGACCCAGGTTTGCACAATCTGAGCCCCTCCAGAAGCTCCATTCGCCAGTGAATTATTTATTATCTCAGTCTCTTAGGGCCCTTAGATATTTCAGGGACATAATGAACAAACCACTCTGAGACTCTGATTCCAAGGCATTAGGTAAGACTACATCATGATGAATTCCGTGCCTTAAATAACAATGTTCGCTAGCTCTCACATCAACACTGACATCCCATTACTGCACAAAGAACTAACAGAATCAGATGCTGCTCTTAACAAAGGAAAACCTTATGGTCATCCAGCAGACTATAGAATGTTAGAGAAGCCAGCATTCATGACAAATGGATGACTAATTACAATGAAAATAGCAAGATTCAGTCTATCCTCCCCAAATGGCAGACCTCTATACACATGGAGCACAGTATTTACTGCTTACTATAAACCAAGTTACAACAAGGTCCTTGTTATTTATAAAATGGTTCATGTGAAATGAAACATCAAAAAAAAAAAAAAAAAATCAATGAACAGCTGGAAGCAGAGCAAGGTGTGTCCATTTGGGCCACTGTATTCCCTAGGCTAGTAGTCGCATCAGCCAAGTTGGCTTCTGCTTAGAATAAGTCTTGCCTAGGATTCCCACAATGGTTCTGGTATCCAGTGACAAAATTCAAGGATGCAAAAGTTAGTACATTATGGCTTCAGCATCTATGTAAGGCATTTATTGAGTTAATTCAATTCAATTCAACAACTATCTGTTGAACATCTATTCTGTCCAAGGCACTATTCTGTGTCAGGAATACAATGGTGACCATGAGCTCACTTAAGGTCTTGCACAGCCTGTAAACAAGTAAGACATCAGTCACAACATGTGTGGTGAGGATTATGGTCCAGGGGGTAAGATGCTGTGAAAGCGGGCCCTAACCCACCAGAGTGAACCCTAGCCAAATCTTCAAGTAGGATCCAAATACAAGAATAATAATGGCCACAACACAAAAATTACCTACATTCAGTACCTTGGGTACATCAGAATGGATCTTTCAATGTTTTAAAATAGGTCTACAGATTATGTGACACTCCTCCTGGGGAGGGTGCAGCCTATGCTCCATCCCTATGAATCTGCTTCATCTTCTAGAGTCCAGCCAACATGACACTAGGATTTCCACAGCCAGGTTTTCTTGGGGCACTTGCCTTTAAGCCCTGAGGCCGCATATAGCTGACGTCATTTTGGTTTCCTTGATCCCTGTGTGTCTAACTGCCACCTATCACCATATTTTCCAGCATACGAGAAGATATTTCTGAGTCCTATCCCATATCTTGCCATGACAAAAGAAATTGACTTAGCATTGGTGTCTGAAAACCATCACTGAATTTCAGCTTTTAGAAGAAGGGATGATTCTCATCCAGTTGACTGACAGGACTTAGTGGAAGAAAGAGAGTGACTTTCTTCATCAGAAAAGTGCAATATGATAATTCCTTATCACTTCTAAATGGGCATTCCACCATGCCCCAAGAATGACACATTTAGTATCAAGGGAGACTTGTGCCATACTTACAGCAACATGCTAGTCCTGTAGAAAACAGAGATGAGACAGGCAACCATCGCTACATAAGACACTTAAAATTGCATGGGGCCAGGAGACCACCTGGTGAACACAGCAGTGAATACCTACTTTCCTCTTCCTCCTTCCTGTGAAATAATCCATCTTGCCCATCTCTACTTCTTGGTCTGCCCTGTCAGTACTCAGAACCATCCCATCATCACCCCTAGCATCTGTTCAAAGAGGGAAGAGAAAAGGGAAGAAAGGAGGAATAAGATTCATAAACAAATATAACAGGATGCTTGGGTGGTGGGGGGGGGTGTTAAAAAGTAGCAGAGCCTCTCAATTGGCTGTCCTTTCCTATCGCTCACCATCTATCATATTCTCGCACCTATTTAGCTTCACCAACACAATCGAAGCATACTAAGGCTCTCTTTGTAACAGGCAAAATACCTCCACTTTAACAGCTAAAGGAACTACTGAGGGAAATGATATGCATTCATTCGTTATAGAAAAAGCTTACTTTTTTAGAACATTATCATTTCCTTTACCCCATTCTTAGATTGGCCAAAGATCTCCTTTTCAATACTGAAGCAGCATACTGATAAAAGAAGTGAATAAATAAAATCAAATGAGGGACCACTGAATAATTATTAAATTAGCAAATCAGCATAACACAATAGCTTATAAAAGGTGGCTGAGCAAGAACAAAAAATACAAGAAGCTATCCTACAACATGGATTTAGTCCTCTGTTAGCAAAAGTCTGAAGGAAAAAATTAAGAGGATCTACTGATATTAAAACAGGAAGGAAACATTTGTACATCACTTGAAAGATCAAGCATCAGAAAATGCAGGTATAGGGCCGGCCCGGTGGCGCACTCGGTAGAGTGCGGCGCTTGGGAGCGTGGCGGCGCTCCCGCCGAGGGTTCAGATCCCATATAGAGACCGGTCCGCTCACTGGTTGAGCGCAGTGCGGGCGCCACACCGAGGGTTGCGATCCCGTTACCGGTCACAAAAAAAGACAAAAAGGAAAAAAAAAGAAAAAAGAAAATGCAGGTATAAAACAAATTCATTCAAACACTAATATCAGGAAACGTGTTCAAACCTGTTATAGAGCCATCTCTATGGAATCATGTGTTCAAAAGCTCTCAACAAACACCCATAGAACGAGTGACTCTCAGGGAACCTAAAGCAAGGCTGACAGGATAACACCGGCCTGCCTGGGCTCTGTGTGAGTAGCTCCTAAAAAATTAATTGGGTAGGAGGAGGATGCAGGAAGGACTCCTAGCTTTGTCTTAGAGCTCAGTTGACTGAGCCAAATGAGTTTTCCAAACTATAACTTTATCTCATTCCAAGGCAAGACATAATTACTGAAAAATGGCATGTTACCAAAAAGAAAATTATGTGTGTTTTTTTTTAAAGGCAATGTCATCAATGACCCCTTTCATGATGCCTTGAAAGTAAATTATTGTAGAGGAACTATAAGGGGAAGAATGAGTGAATGAATGAAGGAACAAATGATTGAACAAATGGTGACACTAGCCATTTATATGTTCACAGAATTCCTGGATTTAAGTAGAAAATAGCAAGATTTGTCCTTGCATGCTCTAATACTACAGACTGCCACAGATGACTAAAATATTTTACCCTCTTAAACTTTTCAAAGTTGTCACACTTTTCCTTCCTAGAGACACAGCTAATGATTCACTGGACAAAAACACTTTCTGACTGGTCCCCTCACTATGTACCTCTGGGAAAAAATGATTTCAGAGTCATGAGCTTAGCTGAGAAAGCTAATGCTGTAGACCTCGCCTGAGAAGCATCACCTGCATCCCAAGGAAGTCTTGCTTTAAGATTACTTCAACTGTTACCCTGCTCTCTGGTGACACCTCAGATTCATCCCAAGGCCGGGGATGTTGGTCAGGACATGAAACATTATTTCAGATCCTATTTTTATAGCAACAGCCTACACAGTACTTTAATCTCACTGTAAAGTAAAAGATGCCGTACACAACTTGACACTTGAAGATGTCATGTTTTTACTAAAACTTTTGTTCAAAGCCAAATATTTAGGGAAAAAAACTGTGGTCATACACTTTGCCAATTGCATAATTTTATTTCAAAAATAAAGAATCTGCAGGTTTTGTAATAAATTCTCTTCTAAACACTCTTTGTAAATGTTTTAATTTCCTCCCAATAACAAACAGTGCAAGTGAGATAAAGAGGTACCAGCTCACCAAGAAGCCTCTTGTGATACTTGTGTCAATGGCATGGAAATCAGAGATAAGGTTTTGAATAATGCTAACAAGTACAAAACTGATAGCCACAGGACAGATAATGATGCCTTTCTGGAAGGTGAGAAAAACACTTGACAGAAAACTACTTTGCTTTCAGATTCATCAATTAATTTTGTAGAAAGGAACACATGTTAGAATTCCCAGTGGTTCCCATTTCATTCTACCATTACAGGCAAATCAAAATGACCCAAAAAGCAGACCAACCTCAGGAACTATTTGTACAAAGTAAGTCCTAGGATCCATAAAGAGTCAGCCTGAAGTTCCACACTATGTACATACAAATCTCCAGCTGTACTGACTACAGCTGACACACAAATGTTACTGAATGTAGAACGAGTTGAGTTCCAATTAATGGCAAGCTGCTATGCCAAGCACTGTGAATGCTCGACACAGGATGAATCAGTTATCAAATGGCCTAAAGTTAGTGGGGGAGAAAAGACAGCAAAGACTTTTATAAATTATATAAAGAGGCAAAACAAACTGGCTATCTGGTCTGGGAGCAAGATGGTGTTGTGAAGAAGAATGTTAGAAACTTTACTTGGGGGCCAGCCCGGTGGCACACTGCTACAGTGCACTGCTTGAGAGCGCGGTGGCGCTCCCGCCGAGGGTTCGGATCCCACATACAGACCGGTTCCCACTCACTGGCTGAGTGAGG
>NW_007727269.1:219421-227437 GCF_000696425.1 Galeopterus variegatus
CTGAGGGTTGCAATCCATTGCCGGACACGAAAAAAGACAAAAAGGAAAAAAAAAAAAAAAAAAAAAAACTTTACTTGGTTTACAAAAAAGAAAAACACCAAAAAACAAAACAAAACAAAATCCATTAAATCTATCCAAAACAGAGATTTTCAGCAGCAACAACCACTAAGATCAACAAGTCAAACTAGAGGAAGATATATTTTGGATCCAGCTTAAAAAGGGAAGAAAATAAGACATACCTAAAGGAAAACACCAACTTCTGTAATGCAACAGACTTCAGAACTTTTTAAAAAGATTTAGAGGATATGTGGAATCTATTTCCGAAGAGATAGGCTGGCCAGTTAGCTCAGGGGTTAGAGCATGGTGTTGACAACACCCAAGGTCAAGGGTTTGGATCCCCATGCCAGCCAGCTGCCACCAAAAAAATAAAATAAAATAAGAAATAAATATTTCCAAAGAGATAAAGACAGGTACTACGCCCACTAAATGAGGGCAAGCTGGAATCAAGCAAGACTGCCAAGGGGTGACGCCCACCGGAGGCCTGTTGGGAGGATCACTGCACACCGGAAGCAACTCGAGGGTGGGAGCCAGACAAGGGTCAGATGAGGTCAGGCTGGGCAGAGCTGGAAAGCCTGGCTGGCTGACTGGCTTGGAAGAGTGTCCAACTTGGATGTGAGTAGCCAAGCAAGCCCTGCATTGTTGTAAGGAGGACAGCATGGATAAAGGACAGAGAGACCAGGATGCTTGAAACCCACAAAAGACAGGGAGAAGCATCAATACTGATAGAGCAGAGTGTGAAGACAAGAGGCAGATCAGGATGCCTGATGTCAGAGGCTCCTAAAGTCCAGGCTGCCACTTGCGCTTTATTCATTAAAAGACAACCTGAAAGCAAAAGTTAGAAGCCAGAAATCAATGAGCCCCACAGCACCAGATCCTCACTGTCAATCAATATTAAATAAGCATTAATTGTAAAATAGTTGGCAATAAGAAAAATTAATTGGGGGCCGGCCCGGTGGCGCACTGGAGAGTGCGCCGCTTGGGAGCGCGGCGGCGCTCCCGCCGAGGGTTCGGATCCCATGTGGAGACTGGTTCCCGCTCACTGGCTGAGCGCGGTGCGGGCGCAACACTGAGGGTTGCAATCCCATTACCGGTCAGTAAAAAAAGACAAAAAGGAAAAAAAAAATTAATTGGGAGGTCCTAAAGTGTGTTAGCAAAATAGAAGGAGCTCATCTTAAGAATGCCAGAGCACATGGATCAACACTGAGGAAATAAGAGCAAACCCCACATCTGCCATTGGGTAGTCCCTGACTTTGGTCACTTCTCTGCCTCTCTACAACTAATTTCCCTCCATGCAAAATGAAAATGATTATACTCACCCCCCAGGACTGTTGTGAAAACAAAATGAGAAAATATCTTTAAATTACCTGACATAGGACCTAGAACAAATTAACAAATGTTAGTTTTCTCTTCTTGTCCTGGTTTCTGTAATCCCTGCCATGAAATGCAGGCTTTCTTCCACAGTAAGCAGCACTAATAAAAACTTTGAATTATTTTTACCAAGCGTGAGGCTAGCAAGATGACTCAGTAATACCAAGGCCAGGCCTAAATATCCGTTACTAACAAATACTATAAGATGTTTTTTTTTTTTTTTTAAGTTTCTCTAGGAACTGAGTAGTTGGGTAAATTGTTAAGTTAAAAGGAAAATGTAAATTAAGAAACCTATATAATTAGACTTGGAGACTGTTATGCTTCAATATCTACAGTAATGTTCTAAAAATATTTTATAATATTCTAAAATCAATAGTAATTAAATTAATTAGACACTGAAGCTTCTTTCAATCCCAGACAAACATAGGAGCATTCTGAATGGGCAAGTTACTGGGGATCCTTTTGTGA
The DNA here is from genome assembly GCF_000696425.1 of Galeopterus variegatus. NCBI lineage: Eukaryota > Metazoa > Chordata > Mammalia > Dermoptera > Cynocephalidae > Galeopterus > Galeopterus variegatus. The sequence continues at coordinate 221,318 of NW_007727269.1, forward strand.
ACTTAGCATAAGGCTAAACCTATAGGATTGCTATTCTTAAAAAAAAAAAAAAAAAAAAAAGTTACCCATCACTAAAAAGGGTTCTAAGCATGCTTTAGGAGTTTGTAGAACTTCTGTTCTTAAGGCCCAATGTAAAATTAACTACGGGAATTGTTGAGAAATTAGCGTTAAGTCATGGCAAACTTATTGATAGTTAAATGTAAACTTCATATATGTGAAATAAAAAGAATTGGGGGCAAAAGATATGAATTCCAAACACTCAGTAGCAGGGATGTGACCAAGGGTTTTACCTACATTCCATTTTTAGGACTTTGCTCCTCCTTAGATCAGCCATTCAGTGATCAATCCCCACCTTCTTTCAGTACCAAATTAGAAAGTCCACACCAATTAGCATCAAATTAACAAATGCTAGACCTAAATTATTTGTACCTTCCTAAACAAACATAATCAAATAATTTCCTTCTATGGAAAGTATCTCAGACTTTAATTTTAATTACTTCAGCATGGAATTGGCAACATACTTCCCACAGGTATTTCATTACCTATTATTTCATGAGGATGAATAACTGAAACCTCAATTAGAAAATGCCTGTAGATGGCAAGGCGGCAGAGAGAAGATAATGATACATCCATTCATTAGTTTTTAGCACACGAAGCTCACTACAGGGATGCAGCCTAGTATATAATTAGAACTGAAATGTCAGGGCCCTGAATGAATGATCCACCCCCTTCCACCTCTCAAACCATCCTGGGAAACTCCACCCCCAACCCATGCCTCATGTCCCAACCCAGTTACTATTAATAACTCCTTCAAGCTCCAACCTAAATTGCTGGCTGGCAGCAAGCCTTGCTCCCCATCATTCTCCCGCATGAGGTGTCCTCCCCACCCTTGTCCCCACTAACTCTCTTAATTATGAATACTCTCTCCTTTGCTGTTATTTTATATGAATTCTTTTGTCAAATCATGTTCTCATCTCATTCAAAACCCTAGGGATTCTCCAGTGGCAGCAGGAAAGGAAAGGAGAGGCAGTCATTGTAGCCCCAACCCCCAAGAAAAGTAAAGTAAAAAGACAAAGAGGAAAGTTTTCTTGAAGTGTTTCCCGTTGGATTTTTTTTTTTTTTTTTTTTTTTTTTTTTTTTTACTATTTCTAAGTAATGACACAAAAAGGCCAATATTCTATTTAGCTTATCTTTCATCTTTTAGCTATAACAGAACTTGACTGCATTAAAAACATTCCTATGATAACTAGCATGGTTTTGAAAATGTTCTGTACTAATTACACAAAGGATTTTTCTTTTTACTTTGGCCAGCTTGAAAATGTACTCCATCCCAGTCTCCCCTTACTCCCTAACACTTAGTCCTTTCCCACTGCAAGAGAGCAATACAGAGGAAACAGAACTGCATTCACAGCCTGGTGCCCTCCAGTACTATACCCCACCCAGCCACTCTGGTCCAGAACTGGGTGGAGACCCACTCATCTCTCACCATTCTACCAGCCACCCTCTACCCCCTCCCTGGGGCCAAGGTCAGGAGATGAATGTTGGTTGCCCCTTCTCCACCTCCACTGACAACACTCTGAGGTTCCAATACTATTTTAAATAGCACTAGAATTAGCTCTGAAAACAAAAATACATCAATCACAATTTAGGAATTAATAGTTCCTCTTCTTAGTCCCTTAAGGAAGAACTTAATAAACATAAGAAAAAGTCTTAAAAATAATTTGTAAAAACATTTTAAATAAGCTTATCATTAGGTTAAATCAATTATATAAGACTACTATTATTAAACCTTATACAGATATTTTAAAGACATGGTATACTATTTTACAAAGGACAAACTTTAGAAGTCAATTAACTCTGACAAGGAGAGGAGCTCCCAATTAGGTTTGTCATTAGGAGTTTTCTTTCAATTAAATTCATTGTATCCACATCAGCAAATCAATAATATCAGCCATTGATCAGGTACGAAAGCAGCATGACTTGGGTAGCACTTAATATCATAGGGGCACCATCAATACAGGATGTACTATCCTGTACTGGTTCAGATCCTAAACCAGTATCTTGGTTTTGGTGTTGAGCTACTAACAATTTGCTATGGGGAAGTCACCCTCACGTACATGCTTTGCATCTTCCACCTACCAGCCTCAAAGGAATTTTGTGGGGATTACTGACGTCTGAAGATCTTTCATCTTTGGGGATGAAAGGTGCTAATGAGTGTTTTGTTGAGAAGCACTCCCACACTGCCCTATGGGAAGGTTCGAATTCTTCTGAGAGTGTCTGCTGCAGGTAGGAAAATGTTATGTTTGAAGTGGGAATCATGATAGACTTCTAATTATGGGAAAGCAGGCTAAGTAGCACGCTGTTAAACAGAGACCAGAGGTCCTTCAATTCCAATTTTCCCTCAGCTTCTATGGTAGGTATAACATTGAGCCACACTTCCTTGCTCTGTAAATCCAGGTTATGCACGCAAAGCTACTATGAGAGACAGTGCTTATAATCAAAGGAAATCAAACTGAGGTAGAAACATTTGTATAACATCTCAGTTATAAAGTGAGACTTAGCTATGGACTCAGGCCCTTCTATAAAAGTGCTTAGTCAATCTGAAACAAGTAAAGTACCAGGTACAATTCTTTATAAAGTCCTTTAATCTCTAAACTTTAACAGATCTTAGGCATGATAAATACCAATTTATAAGCAGTATCTAAAAGTAAACTGATTCAGTTCTTAATAGTAAATATGGGGCCGGCCCAGTGGCGCACTGCTACAGTGCGCCGCTTGGGAGCGCGGTGGCGCTCCCGTCGAGGGTTCGGATCCCACATACAGACCGGTTCCCGCTCACTGGCTGAGCGAGGTGTGGGCCCAGCACCGAGGGTTGCGATCCCGTTGCCGGTCCCGGTCCGGTACGGGCGCGACACTGAGGGTTGCGATCCGTTGCCGGACACGAAAAAAGACAAAAAGGAAAAAAAAAAAAAGTAAATATGGATTTTAATTGCGTTAACTGTGGACTATATAGCTCCTCATGAGTAACACTTTCCATTTATCACAACATCTAAAATAAGGGCAAACTATGCATCTTCTTGAAGCTCCATCCTCTACTGAATTCTCTGCCTCGCACGCTGGCCCCTCAGCCTCCTCCATGTTCTCCTCCACCTCTGCCACGTCCTTGGATGTCCAGTGCTCCTCAGCTCTCCAGACTCAGTCCTCTTCTCTGCATCTGCAGTGTTCTCTTTCAGGGTGGCTTCGAGGCTTTCACTGTCATTGACAACAACCAAGTCTCTACCTCTTTTCAGCTCCAGGCCCATTTACATACCTACAGGATGTGCCACCTCAAAATCAACATGACCCAAACTAAAGTTATTATTTCCAATCCTACCCTGCCCCCACATAACCCAGCCCTTCTTTCTGTGTACCTGAACAGGATAATGGCACCTCCATCCAGACACTCTCAAAAGACAGAAACCTGTCAATTATCCAAGGCTTGCTTCCCCTTTCACTCCCCTTGCACATCAAAGCGGTCATTAAATCCTCCGGCTTCTACTTTCCAAGTATGTCTTTAATGTGCACCTACCTCTCCTTCACAGCACTGTGTTCATTCAGCCTCACATGAGCCGATCCAGCTCCACCTCTATTGTTTCCTAATGAAGTATTTCCAGTCCTTTCTCTATCTACAAATCTCTCCTCCACACAGTAGCCAAAGGAAAATTCTAAAGCATAAATCTGATCCTTTTATGCTCCAGTTTCAAACCTTTCAATATCACCTATTCCTTACAAGTTAAAGCCTCATCTTCTTTTCATGGCATACAAAGCTCTAGTGACCTCATAAGCTCCTGTCCTCCCAGATGCCAGTGTGAACCTCTGTAGTCTACAGTACACCATGCACTCCAAATACTTCCATGCCTCTGATCTGTGCTAAAACTCCCTGTGCTTTAACAGCTCAACAAATTTGTCTTCATTCTCAAGACCAATGTAAGTGGTTCTTCTAAGACTCCTTCCCTAACATCACATAATGGGATAGTAACTCTTTACTTTCAAATATATCATTGCATCTTGTACAATTATCTCTGTTCAAGCACTTACCACACTATGCAGAAATTATTTGCTCATATACCCATCTATTTTAAGCATATGAACTTTGTTCTTTGAGTCTTTGTTCAGCACTACCTGACACGGGGCATGGTAAAGAATACATGAGCAATGAATGATTGTTGAATGAATGACTTAGCAAACAAATACAAGTTCTACAGTATAGTAGTCCTATGTTCAATAAATTCATTCTAAAATGTTGCTTCCGCTATCTTCCTATCATTCAAAATCCAAAGTTATTTCAAGTTTAAGTGTTCCCCATATCTTAATGAAGATTCCATACAGGCATGCCTCAAAGTTGTCTGGAAAGCCAATGTGTACCTATTCATTTCTATAATGCTTAAAACTACTTTCTAAAAAAATACTTTTTACACACTCAAAACCCAAGCTGAGTCACTGGGCTCAGTCATGAAGACACACATAAATAAAGGAGTTTTTTGGGGTACTGAGTCTCTACCCCCACCTCAGGGTATCATCATCCTAACATAAATTCTCCTCTAAAAGACTAGGACAATCAATTTACAGCAATGTTTTAAGCCCCTTTGCCTTTAGTTATTTATCATTACCCTGTTTACTTCATCATAAAGAAATTCCTGAGGAACAGACTTAAATTCAGGAAAGTTATGTTTACCTAAAACATTTTTTTAACATACATTGACTATATGGTGTAGGATTAAAAGCGAATAGCCAAAGTAAATCAAATTTCAACTTAAAAAAGAAATACCTGTCCAAATAGCACATTCAAGAGCTAGACAACGCATAAGGTGGGAAAATTCACAGTACAGTTAAAGAAGGGCATGACAATTTATTTCTTCAATATGTCTATTATTTCAATTTTCTCCACTTTAATAGTACCTACAAAATGACTAAAATCTGATGATAAAGCAAACCTGAATTTTATTGTTCTAATATATTTTAACTGCTATGTAAAATATTAATGTAATGTTGGGTGACTCCTCTATACTAAAATTATTGTATACAACAATATAAGGTCATCAACCTTTTTCTATGATCTTACAATGTAATTCCTTGTTTATGTCCTTTTTTGTTTGTTTTGTTTTATTTTGTTTGCCTGACTTCAAACAGATACAGATATTTACATTCCACCAAGATTATATGCAAATATATGCTGCTTTATAGAATCTTTAATAATAGTTTCTCCAAAGGTGTGTCATGAGTCCCTTCTAAGTGAATGAAACTCTGGTCATTCTGATTGAGCTTGAATCTAACAATGGAAAATCAGCTTTAAAGTTTACTAACAGCTATCAGTGGCTATAAAGGGTTATGGGATACTAGGCAGCTTCTTCTCATTTAGAATTTCCTGAAGAGGGAAATGGAACTAAAATAGAACAGCTGGTACAGCTTAGAAATTAGCAGAAGAGAGAAAGTGCTCTCTGAAGTAAGGGCAGTCCTGGATTCAAATCCTGCCTCCACCACTTTCTTAAACAGGGCTGCAATGACCTGCACCACAGGGCTGCAGTGATTACAGCGTTCATGTGTATAAAGCACCCAGCACAGACCTCTCCTCCAAGCTTCAGGCTGCCTACCTGTCACTTCCACCAGATTGTTCAAGGGCAATGATAACTCAATAGGTCAAGGTGAGCTCATGGTCTTCTGCTCAAGGGTGGACAATGAAAGGCATTGTTACCACTCAGCTGTGCAAGACATCCTCAATCTCCCTCTTCCCAGCCCATCCCTAAGACCTGTTGATTATTCCCTAAATATCTTCCCAGTGTACCCATTTCTCTCCCCCTCTGCTGCTGTGACCCAGTCCACAATGCCACCTCTCTCCTAGACTGATACAACTGCCTTTCAACTGGTTTCCCCAAATTTATTTTTAAAATGCTTTTGAAGTCTTCCCAATGCTCATGGATGAAGACCAAGATCCTTAATATGATCTACAAAGCATCTTCAAATAGCACTGGTAGAATATTTTTTTGAAAGTTTAGAGAAAGGAGGGAAAGTTAATTCCACTATGATGTCCTGAAAGTTCTCTTCACAAGAAGGCACTCAGGACTGGGGGGGGGGGGGGGGGGG
>NW_007727269.1:227618-296533 GCF_000696425.1 Galeopterus variegatus
GGGGGGGGGGGGGGGATTCCTATAGTTACAAGAGTGAATTTTTATACTGTTGCAATGAGAAAAGGATTATATGCTTCATAATTGATATAGTGATACTTAATAACTTGGGCATGCATTCTCAAACATTTTCACCTGTAGGACATCAAGAAGTTATATTTGGACACTGGAAGTCAAATATCATATTTATGTCCAAAATGATTGGAGACCCTGAGGTGGAAATAGCCTCAAGACATTAACTAGGTGATACAGTAGTTCAAAGACCTTCCTAATCCTAAAGCTTCTGTAAATTCTGTAATATCATTATAGATGGCTATCAGAAACAAGGTGTTACAAAATGTGGCACTTATATACAAAGTTCAGTTCAGCCAAATCTCTTAAACTTTAGGACCTCATCTCCTTAAGATTCATCACAAACAAAGACTTAGTTAGTGTTCACTATGCATAAGGACATCACTAAGATTAAGAAGAAATAAATAAACAGGTCCAGTTTTTGTCATACAAGGATGATCTGACAGGAAGACAGAACTAGACACAAATGAAAATGGCACAGTGAAAAACAAAATGCTATTTAAAACCCAAAACTAATTGCACTCCTATCTTCTGAAGAGGAAGCACAATTCATACTGTGGAGAGTTAAATCTCTGCATTTCCCCTTTTTATCTACAGAGATTGATGAAGGAAGGGGAAAGGAGGACACAGAAATGTCAAAGCCCCTCTCCAATCTTCCAGGCACATAAAGGGTGAATAGAGAGTCCTTTGTCTTCAGCAGTCATTAATGGGGAGGGGCTCCCGAAATGCAGAAAGCCAGGAGACACAGGCCAAATAATAGGCAAGAGGCTGGAAATTGGGGGCACCTGTAGCAGTGACATTCCCAGCAGTGAGAAGGCCAGAGGTCTTTAAGAACTAAGAGGTATAACTTTCAATATTAAGATGTTACATTGCTGCATATAACCCCAACTCTTATCCCAACGCTTGATTAAGTATAACACAAATACCAATACTTGTATATGTGGTTGGGTGAAAAAGAAAAACAAAATTAAAAAACAAATAAAAGCACGCTTGATCCTCAGCTAACTAAGTTATCAGCACAGAACGGACAACAAGGGTAAGGGAAGCTGACAGGAAAGTGGAAATGAGAGTGAGTAAAGACAAGAACTTAGAGCCAGAGATAAATATAAGAACACAGGTCTCCATGTGAGAACTTTCCAGATTTCTTGGAGATATTGGACTTCACCCAGGGAGGGGGACAAGGAGCTCAAGTTAATTTTATTTAAATATCAAAGGAGAAGGAGAACTTAGTAGATATGTGGGTTCCAACTCTAACAAAAGGTTGAATGTGGTAACTTAAGTATATCCAACATATCATGGGAGTTCAGGGAAGAGAGAGGCCTCGGGTTGGGAGTGGGGGTCAAAGGTGGAGGGACAGTCACAAAAGTTTTGCTCCCCTCAACAAGGTAGAAAAGCAACACCTTCCATAACAAGCCTAGAGTAAGTTCCCCAAAGCCAGACTGGGTCTTTAGGGTCCTGCTAACTTCGAGGTCCTACGATGCTGTGGCTGCACCCTAAGACACTCTGCCAGGCCTTTTCTGATAACATTGCAAATCCAGGAGGTTAGACTGACAGTAAACAGAAATACTTGTAAAGAATAATCAACAAATCTTTACTTCAACATAACACTTAACTATCAGGAAGGTATGCCATAAAAAAAAATTTTTTTAAAGAATTTCACCAGATATTTTTTAAGTTAGTTGTTAAAATCTGGGCTTGCTTCCCATTTCTGAAATCAAAGTCTATTAAAAAGGATGAAAACTAAAGGAAAATCAGAGTCAAACAGGAAAGACACACCAGAAATACAATGCAGAAGTAATGTAAAATGTTGAAGCCCATCCACCAAAAGCTGCTGCTTCTAGTTGGCCCCCTCTGGAAGTTTGCACGGACACACACAACCTCCTCATGCAGGAAGAAACTCCTCAGAATGTGGAATCCGAACAGAAACAGTGGGGAGTCATCATGGTGAAGCTAAAAGTGGCAGCAGGGAGGAGGTTGGTGAAGGAGAGGAGGACAAGAGTGATTGTGCAGCTGGAGAAAGGGCTAGGGACTATGTTAGATGTCGCGAGGGAGAGTCCACTGTTCTGGGAAAGCTTCAGCATGAGGCTGGAGTTTCAGGAGCTAAACGCAACCCATTCTAAAGAATAACATCCGGATATTCAGATATGCATCAAACACCTTGTCTCCAAATTGCCAATTCTGGGTCAGCCCACAACTCAGGATTAACAATACAAATTAGCCATACAAGACTGACTGGCTGCCAAACTGGCTAGAAGGCTTGCTGGTGCCCAGGTTTCCAACCAGAGTCACATATCAAAAGGAACCACTTCTCCTTTGCACTGTTATTATTCTTATTCAAATACAAAGTCACACTTTAAATTACAAAAAGGAAGTTATGCTTTTGTACTAAGAAAACTGTTATTTTTCATTTAAAAATAAGAAGATGACAGGGAGGCAAGAAGAAAGGAAATACCCAATTATTTCTACAGGTTTATTTTGAGCAGAATTTGCATTGCTTAAACATAAGTACAATAAGAAAGAAATGGTTTAATACTGTGTATATATGAACAAAATTAATTTTGCCAATATTCTATTGTAGAGAATAAAGGAGACAGGAAGGGAGGACAAAGGAAGAGAAGGGAGGGCAGAAAGTAGGAGGGAATGAGGGGGCAAAAAAAGACGGGGGGCTCAGGGGAGGGAAAAGAAGGGGAAATGAGATGTTTGTCTTTGCTACAGTAGTAACTAGAGCTGGGAATAATATGTAGCCTAATAGAAGAATGTCTACTTTATTTCCAATGTGCTTGCACACAAGTTATTAATCAAACAGGCCATAGAATATAATTATGTAACCTAGTTGTAATGTTCAAACCCTGTCAACCCTCCACCTGGAATTACTCAAAAGCATTTTGCCCCTATCGAGAAACAAAAGTCTTGGCCACAGTAATAAAATCCCAGAGTGAGACACCTCCTGCTGTGCCTGCCTGCTCTCACACTTCACTTGCTTCTGGGCCAAACCAAAAGTTCTGAAAGGGTCAAATATTCAAATCCAGAGCAATCTATATTCACAATTTACAATTAAGGCATTGGCAAGCCAAATACATAAACCCAGACACATCACGGATTTTTTGTTTTTGGGGTTTTTTTTAGCAATATGTGTGAGACTATATATGCTTCTCTTTGAGTTACGTGATTTTCATGTACTAGAGCTGCAAAAGCTAGACTTCATGTTTCGGGTTTAATTCTTAAGTGTAAGGCACTGTATTTCACATTATTTTATTGTAATACTCACCAACACTGGCAAAGGAAGTCTTTTGGGTAATTACCAAATCAGCACAGAGTAAAATTTGTAGATTGTCAATAAAACTGTAACAACCAAGATGCTAGGCCACTTAATCATTCACAGTTATCAAGAGATAACTATCAAATTTTGAAAGGATAACACATGAGGCCTTTATGCATGAGGCACATACTCCTCTATCATCTGTGCTAAGTGTCTCTATTGTCTTCCACGAGACAATCATATGGGATTTCACATAAATATTTGGCTGTATTTATTCATCCATTCTTTTTACATAATTTCTGCTTTCTTCTATTTTTTCTTTTTATCCAAGGCTGTTATTGAGCTTCACTATCTTTCATCTACAAATGCACTGTTTGGTTTTTTACTCAGTTATAAGATACATGAAAATCAAGTGCACAAATCTTAACAGTTTCATAACCTTTTACATATGTATATACTCCTATAACTATCACCCAGATTTAGGTATATTGAAGAAAATGTACACACAATGGTACACCTATGTACACACATGCACACCCACACAAATACACACTCTCCAACCTTGGGACTGCATTAAAACTGTGGCATAAACAAAAAGGAAAGAGTCTACCACAATATGATCAACTGCTACAACACTGCTTTTTAGTTGATTGTGGAGGAAACAGGTATTTAAAGTATTATTCACAATTTGTTGCAGAGATCTTGTTACTGCATTTCTAAGTCTTGAATCACTACCCCTTTTATTAAATCATGTTGCCTTGCCACTAAATCTGAACCAGTTATTTTCTTTAAAAAGATGTTACAAGTCACATAGTGGGAGAAAATATTTGCAAATCACATATCCAATAAAAGATTTGCATCCAAATATATATAAGGAATTGTTAACACTCAACAATGAGAAAACAAACAACTCAGTTTTTTAAGTTGGCAAGAGATCTGCACACACATATCTTCAGATCACAAATAAGCACATGAAAAGATGCGCAACATAATTAGTCATTAAGGAAATGCAAACTAAAACCATAGGATATATCACTATACACCTATTAGAATGGCCAAAATAAAAAAATAAAATAAACAGATAACATCAAAAGCTGGTGAGAATATGGAGCAGTAGGTGGAAATACAAAATGAAATAGCCACTTTGAAAAATAGTTCAGCAGAGTCTTATACACCTACCATACAACCCAGCAATCCTAGTCCTAGGTATTTACCCAAATGAATTAAAAACTTATGTTTACACAAAAACCTGTACACAAATGTTTACAGCAGCTTTACTCACAATTGCCAAAAACTGGACACAACCAACATGCCCTTCAATGATGGAATTAACAGTGGTACCTACTTACAATAGAATACTACTCAGCAATAAAAAGGAATAATCTGCTGATTCACACAATAACTTGGATAAACCTTAAATGCATTTTGCTAAGTAAAAGAAGCCAGACCAAAAAGGCTATATACTTTATAATTCCATTTATACACAACATTCTGAAAAAGGCAAAATTGTTGGGACAAAATCAGTGGTTGTCAAGGGATGTGGGGACCACACAAGGGAATTTTTAGGATGATGGATCTGTTCAGCACGGCACTGTGGTGATGGACATATGACCATATACATTTGTTTAAAAACCACAGGATTGTACCTCACAAAGACTGAACTAAACTGTTACACAATTTTTTTAAAAAAATCACCCAGTGTGTCAGGGTATCTCAGGATGGAATGCAGACTATAAGAAAGGAATGTACATATACATTTGTTTAAAAACCACAGGATTGTACCTCACAAAGACTGAACTAAACTGTTACACAATTTTTTTTAAAAAATCACCCAGTGTGTCAGGGTATCTCAGGATGGAATGCAGACTATAAGAAAGGAATGTAACTATACTACAAACATATGATATTACTTCACTACCATGGGTGAGGGGAAAAGGAGATGATCTAAATAACTTTGGAATCCACTATACTGACTAGATACCATAAGCTAACAGCAAAACAAAAACAAAAACAAAAAACTATATAAACACTGTACTATAGTTATTAAATCTATTACCGTCAGGGGTACAAGTTGGCAGTTCTGAAACTACAGATACAGTAGGATGAAAAAATTCATAAGTAAATTGTAGATAATGGGAACCAAGATTTTCACCATCAGAAAAAGAAGTTACAAATAAAAAAAGGGGAAGACTAGAATGAACTCTGGTGCTAGATTAGAGCTGGAAACAGCAATATGAGTTCATGTTTCTTTTAATATATATACAAGAAAATACATACAAAACTAAATATAGATATGTATATAGATTCAGAGATATCATTATAAACTCATGTCTATTTTGGTTGACTGATAGATATACAGATATAGGTGCATGTACATAGATTAGTATAGTATATACTATGCCCCAGCTCTGTTCATTCACAGGGTAGAAAGACCAGTGACACTCAGTAGCAGTGAGTATACCTAGCACCGAGATCTTGGTATCTAAATACCATTCTCGAATGAAAGAAACCAGGGCTCCTTGGAGAAATGGCTGATTCTAGAGCTGTAGTAGGAAAAAACCAAAAATGAACCAGGCATATCCTATGGTGCCAGAACACCAAAAGAACACAGGAACCAACCTAAAAAGATTTCAATCACCATAGCTGAGCTATTTGAGCAACATAATAATGATAGTATTGGATTACAACCCAAAGAATGAAATAAATGGCCATAAGTCCATACTGATATAAATAAATAATTTAATAAACAAATAAATAGGGGAGAAGGAATAAAACTCCCTGACAGAATTCCAATTATTAAACATAGAAGAATGAGAAAAATAGTTATCATTAGAATGACACAATCCTAAACTGCTACAGGCTGAATGAATAGTAAAAGCAGTAGGCATCAGGTGAAATTTTAAGAAGAAAAAGGATATTTGCAAAGCCTAAAAGTATATCTCCTAATATTTTCTAGACACTGTGATAGTTTTCAGATATGACCACAAATTATTTGATACTTCTCCCTCTAGAAGGTAGAGCTGAGTGTCGGCTGGACTTGACAACTTACTTCTAACAATTATTGTATAGAAAACAAAAAGAATAACTTTACTGTGAACAAAGCTAGCTGACGTCATAGTAACTAACTACTCAAGGTTAACCTGACCAGTAAAAATCATGTTGATATTATGTGCCCCTATAGTGATATAAGAAGAAAGGCACATCACCTTTATGATATCTGCCCAAAATCCATAACCTTCATCTAATATTATAAAATATGAGAAAACACAAGTAGAGGGATATTCTACAAAATTCCTAATCATTACTCATCAAAAACGTAAAAGTCATGAAAGACAAGGAAAACCCAAGAAACGGTCACAGATAGTAGGCTACTAAAGGGACATAACAACTAAATGCAATGTAGAATTATGGACTGGATCTTGGAACAGAAAACATGCATTAGGGAAAAAACTGGGGAAAGTCCAAATAGTCTGTAGTTTAGTTAATATTATTGTACTAGTCAATTTTCCAGTTTGATGCTTAAACAACTCCCTCTCCACATTGCATAGCTAACTCCCAATAATGTTTCAAAACACAGGACAGCTGCTTTCTCCTCCAGGAAGCTTTCCATGAACCACTTCTCCATTTTATGTTAGATACCAGTCCCTGTTCTTCTGTCATAACACACATCACTCAGTATTGTACTGTTTGTTTTTATTTTTTATTGTAATGTAGTTGATTGTACAAATCTGTGGGGGTACGGAGTTGAATATCAATACCTGTGTACAATATGTGATGCTTAAGTCAGGATAATTAGTGTATTCAACATTATAAATGTAATTGTTTTTCATGGCCCTTTACCAATTCTTCCCTAACCCAACCTGTTCCCCTTTCTCACCTCTGGTAACCTGTTTTGTTCTCTCCTTTTGAAAGTTCAACATATTCCTGTGATTGTCATATCTTTCTTTAATATATTTATTTATTAGCTTCTACTTATGAGTGAGGACATGTGGTATTTCTCTTTCTGTGCCTGGCTTATTTCACTTAACATGATTTTCTCTAAGTTCGTCCATGTTGCTGAGAATGGCAGAATTTCATTCTTTTTTATAGCTGAGTAGTATTCCACTGTGTATATATTACACATTTTCCTCATCCAATCATCTGACAATGGACAATTAGGTTGATTCCAACTCTCGGCTATTGTAAAAATAGCTGCGATAAATATGGGGGTGCAGGCATCCCTTCGACATTCCTTTGGGTATATACCCAGAAGTGGAATTGCTGGATCGTATGGCAGTTCTATCTGCAACTGTTTGAGGAACTTCCATACTATTTTCCATAATGGCTGCAATAATTTACAGTCTCCTACCAACAGTGTAGGAGAGTTCCCCTTTCTCCACGTCCTCATCAGCATTTGTTATTCTCTGTCTTTTTGGTAATAGCCAATCTGAGGTGAAACGATATCTCAGTATGGTTTTGATTTGCATTTCACTGATGGTGAGTGATGTTGAGCAGTTTTTCATGTGTCTGTTGGCCATCTGTATACCTTCCTTTGAGAAATGGCTATTCAGCTCCTTTGCCCATTTTTTAATCAGGTTATTTGGTTTTTTACTGTTAAGTTGTTTGAGTTCCTTGTATGTTCTGCATATTAATCCTTTGTCAGATGCATAGTTTACAAATATTTTCTCCCACTCCGCAGGTTGTCTTTTTGCTTTGTTAGCTGTTTCTTTTGTTGTCCAGAAGCTTTTCAGTTTCATATAATCCCATTTATTTTTCCTTTTGTTGCCTGCACTTTTGGGGTCATATTCATAACGTCTTTGTCCATTCCTATTTCCTGACGTGTTTTCCCTATGTTTTCTTTTAGGAGTTCTATAGCTTCAGGTCTTACGTTTAAGTCTTTAATCCATTTTGAGTTGATTTTGGCATATGGCAAGAGTTATAGGTCTAGTTTCATTCTTCTACATATGAAAGTCCAGTTTTCCCAGCACCATTTATTGAAGAGGCAGTCGTTTCCCCAGTGTATGTTCTTGGTACCTTTGGCAAAGATCAGTTAGCTGTAAGTTTTTGGGTTGATTTCTGGGTTCTCTATCCTGTTCCATTTGTATGAATGTCTATTTTTATGCCAGCATCATGCTGTTTTGGTTACTATAGCTTTGTAGCATAATTTGAAGTCAGGTAGTGTTATGCCTCCGGCTTTACTTTTTTTGCTCAGGATTGCTTTGGCTATTTGGGGTCTTTTGTTGTTCCATATGAATGTTAGGATTGCTTTTCTATTTCTGTGAAGAATGTCATTGGTATTCTGATGGGGATTGTGTTGAATCTGTAGAACACTTTGGGTAGAATGGACATTTCCACAATGATAATTTCCAATCCAAGAGCATGGAATGTATTTTCATCTTTTTGTGTCTTTAATTTCTTTCAACAGTGATTTGTACATCTTGCTGTGGAGATCTTTCACCTTTTTGGGTAAATTGATACCTAGGAGTTTTATTTTCTTGGTGGCTATTGTAATGGGCTAGCTTTCTTGATTCCTTTTTCTGCTAGTTCATTGTTGGAGTATAAAAACACTACTGATTTTTGCGTGTTGATTTTGTATACTGCACATTACTGAAATCGTTATCAATTCTAGGAGTTTTCTGATAGAGTCTTTAGGCTTCTCATTGTTGGAGTATAAAAACACTACTGATTTTTGCGTGTTGATTTTGTATCCTGCACATTACTGAAATCGTTATCAATTCTAGGAGTTTTCTGATAGAGTCTTTAGGCTTCTCTCTATATAGGACCATGTCATCTGCAAACAGGGACAATTTGACTTCATCTTTTCCAATCCAGATGCCCTTTATTTCCTTCTCTTGCCTAATTGCTCTGGCTAGTACTTCCAATACCATGTTAAATAGGAGTGGTAAGAGTGGACATCCTTGTCTTGTTCCCGCTCTTAAGGGAAAAACTTTCAGCTTTTCTCTATTCAAGATGATATTAGTGGTGTGTTTCTCATATATGGGCTTTTATTGTGTTGAGATACTTTCCTTCTATACCTAATTTGCTGAGACCCTTTATCATGTAGGGATGTTGATCAAATGCTTTTTCTGCATCTATTGTCATAATCATATAGTTTTTGTCCTTGATTTTGTTGATATGGTGTATCACCTTCACTGACTTACATATGTTGAGCCATCCTTGCATCCCTGGAATGAATCCCACTTGATGGTGGTATATAATTTTTTTGATGTGTTGGCTGTATTCCATTTGCTAATATTTTATTGAGGATTTTTGTGTCTATGTTCAAAGATATTGGCCTACAGTTCTTTTTTTTATTGTATCTTTGTCTGGTTTTGGTGTCAGGGTGATGCCTCACAGAAGGAGTTTGGGAGAACAGCCTCTGTTTCAGCTTTTTGGAACAGTTTGAAGAGAATTGGTATAAATTCCTCTTTAATGGTTTGGTAGAATTCAGCAGTAAAGCCATCCAGTTCTGGGCTTTCCTTTGTTGGGAGACTGCTGATTACTGCTTCATGTATTGTTTTTTCCTGATTAGCACCCTACAGAGGCTTCTAGAATAAATTGTATCCCACTCTAATATAATTATCTACTTGTTTCTCCATTCTAACTCAAGATCTCTAAGAAAGATAGTTTCGTGGGTGATTATTATCATGAGCTTTACACACTCTCAGATCTGAGTTCAAATCCCAGCTCTATAACTTACTATGTGATCTTGGGTAAAAGTTACTTCAACCTTTCAGAGTCTCAGTTTTGCTCATTGGTAAAATATACCTAAGGCAAGGACTTGTTTGAGAATTTAATGAAATAATATACATAAGCTTATTAGTTCTGTGCTTACATATAGTATGTTTTCAGAAATGGTAGACTATTATCCTCATCATTTGTATTAATGTCAAGGGTTCTTTTATTTCAGTGCTTTGTACAGCACCTAGCAGGTGATAAGGACTCAGAAAATGTTCACTAAATAAATGAATGAATGAATGAATTATTAACATTAACACCAATGAACATTTATCCACTATCTACTTCACATATTAGCAGCCTTTTCCTTCAAGGATTTTACAGGCTAGAATTGGTTCTCTGGCTGCACATTACAATCACCTAGGGAAGTTTACCCATATACTAATGTGCAAGCCCCATCCTCACAAATTCAAATTTAATCTGAGATGGGGTATGGTGAGACCCACAAATCTAGTCAGAGGAACAGGAAATATACATTAAAATATATGTACTTAGAAGTACCAACATCCCAGTAGTGACAAGCACACTTAGACCCAGATCTTGGTTTCTAATACCATTCTAACACCAAGGAACTAGGGATCCTTGGAAAAATGACTGATTCTGAAATAAAGGCAGGAAAAACTCACAATACGAATACAAACACGTTAGCCCAGTCTAATCAGAAAATTGGGGGACATTCTACCGCTATCTGACTAGAACTCCTCAACACTGTCAAGGTCATCAAAATCAAGAAAAGTCTTAGAAATCATTACAGCTAAGAGGAGGCTAAGGAGATGTGATGACTACATGTAATATAGTATATCCTGGATGGGATCACAGAACAAAAAAAAAAAAAAAAAAAGGACATTAAGGAAAAACAGAGACAATCTGAATAGAGTATGGTCTTTAGCTAATAATGTACCAATATTGGTTCTTTAATAGTAACAAATAAACCATAATAATGTAAGATGTTAATAACAGGAGAAACTGAATGTGGGTTGTAAAGAAACTCTCTATACTATCTTTGCAATAATTCTGTAAGTCTGAAACTGTTCTACAACAAAAATTTATTAAAAGACAAAGAAAAATAAAGTTGACCAAGAGATAAATGGATAGTTTCAATATACTGTTATTGGTTAGAGTGCAACTGCAAAACAGCAGGACTCAGGTATGGGAAACAAGCAAGTGTGAGCAAAAACTGTCTGAATTCCCAGGACTCAAGAGAAGAACAATAAGGAGATCCACTAGAACCAATCAGGAGCATAGAGCATACAGAAAAAAATTAAGTAGTTTCAATAAACTATTTGTATAGTAAAAGAACTCTGGAAGAAAATAGTTACTTTTGAATAGATTTTTCTGGCCATGAATGCTCAACTCTTTATCAAACACTTCTAACATTTCATTTATTAACATCCACAGATTTTCTGTCTCTTTATATAAAAGATTCTTTCAAATTAAATATGTTGATTAAGGGAGAGTGGACAAGAAAATCTCATGTATAAAATCAAAAGCTGTTTCAGATTTCAGAAGATAAACCCCCAAACTTGAGTCAAGTAGTCAATATTTTAATGACTTTATTTTAGTCACTGAAGATATAACATAATACTAAAATATATTTATTAAATCTTAAATAACCTTGCTTTCTAAAACTGATCCCTGTGGGACTTCACAAGTAATCACTATGTCCTTGTTAGTTTTCTTTGGAAAACTTTTGCACAAAGACCATAATATTTCTGATATGTGAGAGGACCTTAGAATCTTTAAGCTGCTGTTATAATATGGTACTTTGATTTCAGCAAATGCTACAGACGGAATAAGCCAAAGGCTTAGAAAATATACACAGCCCAGAAAGACACACTTATTTCTTTCTCTAATGAAATATGTTCCGGAATGATCAGTGATCCAGACGAATCTCTCTAGCATAAAACACACCCAAACAATGACTCCCCAAGTGGAAGAAATGGCTCCAAATCATCATTCCACAACCAACAATCATATTCCAGGGCTTCCTGCAATCACAAAATGTTCTCATGCATCATACACACATAAACTACGAAAAATAACATTCAAAATTATTTTCTCAATATGTATATAGGACACAGAAATTAAACCAATGTCCGTAATTAAATTACAGATTTTAAGATGTGCGTCCTTGCCTTCTCTTTCACAAATGCCATAAAAGCTAAAACAAACATTGTGCAGTCTCCTGAAGCTTTCTGAAATGGCACTTTGCAACACATATACACAATCTTAAGTATTTTATTGACTAATGCCACAGCAGATCCTTTATAGCACAATTCCCATATTGTATTTTTAGAAAATTTGTTCCGGTATAGAATTCCCTTTTATACTATGAATACGTATGGCATGCCACTACCAAATAATTCCTAGGTCTCCTTTTTTCTTTCTCACATACTGGTTTCCTTCTTTCCCGTCATCTAACTTCCTTTTCTGAGATTGTCTCTGAGCATTATTTAGCACCAAGAGATAGTAATTGCTTTAAAACACTGGCTTTCACAGAAGCAGTCTCCCTGGAGCCCATCATTTTTGTGAATTGCCCACTGATAAGAGTACAGCTCTCACCTAGAAGGTGAGGATTTAGAGCACAGATCACACCAGTCCACACAGTAGGGGTGCCTCTCAGGGAGGATGTACATAACCAAGTTCACAGAGATCAACAGCATTTTAACTGACAATGAAAAGTGTAGTGAAATATCCAGCAGATTAGGATATTTACATCAGCGTGACTTGTCCAGCAGATAAACATGGGATGACAAATTATAATCAGGAAGGTGTTTGCTGAACTTGGATGCAGAAGAAGGGGGGTCATCCGGATGCAGTGAAAGTGTAATGCCATCAAGCTAAAGACCTGATATATCCCTCTCCCCAACAATTCCTTGTCAATGAAAGATAAATGTCCCAGGTTCATTAGGTGTATTAATAGTGTGAGTGAAGTTATACAGTCAGATCTTACAGGCCTTTCAGTATGTATGAGGTTACTCTACACATCTCTGCTGATTCATTATGAACGGTTTTATACTTTAACTTTCAAAGTGAAATAAATTCCCCTTGTTTCTTATTCACTGAGAAAGACGATAATCATTTTTTATCTGCAAATACTGCCAACATTGTTAGTGATTCACTAATGATAAAATATATAAAGTTTTTGTAGTAATTATTTTAGAAATAGCTTCAAGCTACATCAAAGTTGCAAGATAAACTTAAAGAGCTCCCACATCCCCCTCATCCAGAAATCCAGTTTCTCCATGTTACCATATTTTCTCTTCCTTCCCTCCCAATGTCACCATCTTACCATATTTTCTCCTCCCTCCCTCCCTGTCTCTCCATATACAGTCATGCATTGCTTAATGATGGGGATATGTTCTGAGAAATGCATCATTAGGTGATTTTATCATTGTGTAAACTTCACAGAGTGCACGTACACAAACCTAGATGGCACAGCCTACTATACACCTAAGCTATATGGTACAACCTAAAGGCTCCTAGGCTAGAAACCTATACAGCATGTTACTGGACTGAATACTGTAGGCAACTGGAAGACAACGGTAAGTATTTGTGTATCTAAACATATCCAAACATAGAAAAGATATGTAAAAATACTGCTGAGAGACATATGCTTCTGTGTCTGGTCTTCAATCCAGGTCAATAGAAATTTCTCCATACCTGATATAAACACTTTAATTTTTGTTGTCTCATTGACCTCAGTGAAGCAGATCTTTCAACAGCTTCTATCACTTTGTTCTTGTTCTTCAAGATCATAGCTATGGTGGAACGGGACATACCTGATTGGTGGGCAATAACCATCGCTGATTTTCCACTTTCTTAGTCTTTAATTTTAATTTTGTTTTCAGGTCAATCACTTGACATGCCCTCTTACTGGAAACATTAGCAATGGATTTTGTATGCTTGGGGGCCAAGATGAACAAAATAACACGAGATTAAAACAAGCACAAGAGAAAATGATGCAATCAAGAGATGCAATAAACATGAGATGTGGGAGGTTGCTCCCAGTGTAACAAGACATACTGTTTACAGTAAGTTTTTTTTAAAAAAAATAAGTAGTGGCCGGCCTGCTGGCGCACTGGAGAGTGCGCCGCTTGGGAGTGCGGCGGCGCTCCCGCCGAGGGTTTGGATCCCATGTGGTGACCGGTTCCCGCTCATTGGCTGAGCGCGGCACGGGCGCAACACCGAGGGTTGCGATCCCGTTGCCGGTCAGTAAAAAAGACAAAAAGGAAAAAAATAATAATAAGTAGGAGTACACTTTAAAATAATGATAAAAATATAGTACAGTAAATACATAAACCAGTAACACAGTCACTTATTATCGTTATCAAGTATTATGTACTGTACATAATTGTATGCGCTATACTCTTATATGACTGGCAGTACAGTAGGTTTGTTCACACCAGCATCACCACAAACACATGAGTAACGTGTTGCACTATGACATTATGATGGCTACAATGTCACTAGGCAATAGGAATTTTTCAGCTCCATTATAGTCTTCTGGAGCCACCATTAGATATGCCACTGGTTGTTGACTGAAACGTTATGTAATGTATGACTGTATATGCTTTATAGTGACATCTTAATACCTTGCATTCCTATCATCTGAACTTTCTAAATACAAACAATATTTCCTTAATGTTCCAATACTTTGGATGCCAAAGGTCATGATAATAGTCCATTTTTACTCTATTATACTATAAAAGATACAGAAGATTGGAATGAATTTGCAGTAATATTAGGATATACTCTCGGTTTTGCATTTAGAAAACAAATTTTATTCATTCATATACAAATTCATTCAACAAATACTTACTAACAATGGAATACTCCTAGATGCTAAATTTATAGCTGCTGACAAAAGAGACATGGTCCTGTCACTTATGGAACTTACAGAATATTTTCCTAAGTTTTACTACTATCATAAAATGTATAGCTAATCAGATCATGGAGAACAGATATTTTCCTGTGTTGCATATCATGCTACCAATTTCTTAATGCTTCAATTACTCAGTGTTTGTTAAGTGTAATCAGGAGATAACTAAAATATTAAAAAGTTCTATGACTAATCAAGTAACTCGTATATAATTTCAAGTGGCATATTAATATGAAATATTATTTTGATGCCTAAAATATAAACAAATTACTATTATTATTATTTTAATGGTACAAGTACAAGTAAAATTACCATAATAGACAGATAACTGTTTGAGGGGCTTTATTACATTCTGCATTTTTTTTGCATCTTAAAGTACTATATACAGGAGCACTAAATGGTTAACCACATACTACTCCCATGTCCCCCGTCCCCTCTTCCTACCCACCTCACCTTCTTCCTCACACAGACCATAGGTAACAAGTCAAAAAGGAAACCTACTTTCCTTGGTGCTAACTGCTAAGTCAGCTTTGGGAGCTATACCCTTAAACAGAACAGTATGGGGGAAACTGCCACCTCATTTTAAATTGGTTGCTAAGGTCTTTGAAAGAGGTGAGATTTCAGAAATCATTTGTTAGAAAAGAACCATAGCTGAACAAGAGGGCATTTTAGGCCAAAAATATCTCGCAAGCAGACTTATAGGAAACACGATGGTTTAGTAGAAAGAATGTGGGCTTTGGAACCAGGTGGATTTGGATCTCACTCCTGGCCTACTCATTATTAATAGTGCATTTTTGCCCTTGGGCAAGTTACTAAGATTCTTCCCTTCTCTAAGGAAAATAAACGTGGAGAATAAAACCTAACCTGAATTGTTAAAAGAATTCAAAATAACAAACGTATCGGCCTGGCATAGCACCTCACATGTTAGATATGCTCTGTCACCGGCACAGCTGGTAGGTCTGAGTAGGCTCTACTTGCAGGGGCACAAGCCCTCTAGAAATCTCCCCCTTTCCGCCATGTATCTGTGCCTTCACCGGAGTGATCTGTCCAGACTCTGCCTCTGACATCGACAATCTTTGTTCTTCTCCACTGGAACCCATTTGCTTTGGTTTCCATATTTCCTTTCTACCTGCTCCCTTAGACTTGCCATTTCCAACCTTCCCCTGCTTCCGAGCTTGTCTGTGCTCCATGCCCACAAGCTTCTAGTCAGTGCCACTCTCTTTCCACTCCCTTTACTCTGTGTTAAGCACTTTAATCATTTAACTCAGAATGCAGAAAATTAAATAAAGGGAAGAGAAGTTGAAGAAACTCTCTGTTACAGCTTGAGAACAACTCTGGTGAGAATCTAGTTCAAATTAATAAAAATGATACCTGAGATAGATGGGTGATTGTAAGAAACAGATCCATGCAGCAAGATTTGCTAGAATGGGACATCTCTAGACAAGGAAACAAAATAGATGCCTACAATAGTTCAAATAAAACAAACTTATACATTCAAAAAAAAAAAAAAAAAACCACTTAAGAAATGTCACAACAACTTGACAACAGACACTTGCTCACTAAAGACCCAGCCAGGGACTTGCTGGGATAGTGTCTGAGGATCTTCTGCCACTGGAACAAACCACAAAGCTTCTTAGGTTATTGCAAAGAAATCAAATAATGGGAAACCACCCAGCATCCTATACTCTTACTCTGCTTAAGACATGCTCACTTCCAGTAAGCAGACAGGAAACCAGATGCCTGATGCTGTTATTCATTCCTTTTAAAGGTGGTTATCTCAATCTATATCCAGACTGCAACTCGAATTCTCTGAGATGGTGACATGATCCATAAATGAAATAAGTCAGCAGGAGTGCATGGTTTGACACCTATAACTTAAAATACTGTTTTACTTTATAAAATCTTCTCTCAAAAAGTTGGTCTAGCAGCAGCCACAAAGTCATTCTTTTGATTTTAAGTACTGAAACCTCAAATATTAAAACCAAAGATCAGCTTACCTATATTATCTAAATTCTAATGTGAAAAGTATTTAAACATTTTTTTGATACAAAGCATTGCAAAGAAGATCCACTTTATGTGATGATAAGAAAATGCAGTGGTCTTATACTTCCAAGAACTTTAGTTTCAGTTCCACTTACTCTGAACCTAAAAGCACTACTATTCTTATTATCTTAACTTAGAGAGAGAGTAAGCAGAGTTGAGAAAGAGTTGTTGCTAAAACTATCAAAAACTGCTAGGCTTTCACCCAACTTAAAAATTCATCATGATGCTATTTCCTTTATCATGACGTATATTTAAAACACATTTTTGCCTATAACTATCACATTCTTTTTCTGACAAACTAGATTTTTTTTTTTTTTTTTTTTTTTTTTGATTTAAAGAGAAGTTTTGTCTTGTTTTTGTTGGCTGGCTAGCATAGGGATCTGAACCCTTGACCTTGGTGTTATAAGGCCACAGTCTGACCAACTGAGCTAAACAGCCAGCCCTAAAAAGAAAATTTTAAGGGAAAGTATCTTGCTTGACCTGAAGTCAATTACTCCATTTTCCCTTCCAACTAAACAATTATACCAAGTTGTTATTGTTTTTAATTAATGCTCTTTTTTCTAAGGACTACTATTATTTTCAATTAGAACCATTCTGATAAGTGAACCAATTATGAAACTGGGGCTTAGAACAGACTGTTAAAATGGATCCTCAAAACAAGGTTAGCTGGTGTTAGTGCAACAGACATGCCAAGACTTAACTGTAAGTAAAGTCAGACAAACTTTCCAGCCCCAGTCATATCTCACAATTATTACAACACTAATAACCCGTCACTAATGAGTGAGTTCAGCAACTCAGTGGGCAAAAATTAGGAAAACACAAGACTAAACAGAACCATATTTCATTATCTAATTTTCTTTTAAGGCAGCAGTAAAGTCCACATTTGAACTAACTGTAGAATCAGGCTTGTGTGAAAACACACTCCCTGCTCAGACTCCACAGGAGTGATCTACCATTGAATCCTCTCACCCAGGAAGACAACAGACAGAGATAGCCCATTGCACCCCACAGAAACAATCTCTGGCAGTGAAGTGATGAAAGGCCTTGTCCCAAATTTGTATGTGCGTTTGGCAGCCAGGTCAGAATCACAATGCAGCCTCTGATCTTGTGCTTAAACAAGGAGCCATGTTCCCTTTCAATGAACAGACAGAGGATTTCAAGTTTTCTTTCTGTTCAAACATGCCCTGAGTTTGTTTATTTGTTGTGCCATTTACCACTCTATAAAAATATTATTCTGGAGCATTTCAACCAAAACTCTCCCACAGTCCTTATTCTATCTTCCCAAAGACATCAGGGCCCTTCTGGAGTCTTCCTTGCCAGCTCCAGCCTCCTCAACTTCCCACCTCATGGATATATACCTGAACCCCCATGGCTCTTTCTCTTACTGCATCCTCTTCCTTTCATAGCCATGCTTTTCCTCGCAGCCTTCTTTATTCATCTGCTGTTTTCTTCTCTGCATATGGTCTGCTCCAAACAACATCTCAGTACAAAGGACAGCAGCAAAATATACGAATGGAAATTGAAAATGACCTTGACTTAGCCATCATAACACCAGCACTTGCCATTCAGCCCTCCATAGCTCAGTCATTAGCACTGTCAGAGCCTATCCCTGAGTCTGTATTCACTTGCAACGTTCGCCTATGTGTCCCTTTTGTCTTCCTCCCTGAAGCTGAGTGGAGAGAAAGCAGCGTGAGAACCTGTGTCCCTAACGCTGGTCTCCTGCTCTTTGCCTTAGAAGGGAAAGTGCTTCCTGTCTTCTTTAAATCATCTTTCAAGACATCAAAGGGCTTTTCAGAAAGTTTGTGAAAAGGCAGAAAGAAGAAAGGTGAGAACAAGGAGGAGGTGTGTGGTGGTGGGATTTCTCTTCCTCACTAGGTCAGGTTTAGGGTTTAAAAACTTTTGGGTGCTGGACAACTAGTTACTGCTGCTCTCGGAACTGAGAGGAACAAACAGCATGTGGGAAAGATTAAAAAGGGAGAAGTGAAGATGGTTTCTAGCCAGACCAAATCTGAAACTTGGGCATCCACCTCAACTGCTTCCTACTCCTTTCCTTACTCTGAATATACATCTTCCCAAATGTGACTAAAACGTATCTCCATAGATGCATTTCCACAGACTGCTACAATTCCTACCCATATCTCTCATCTCAGATTGAGTTTGCACCGAGGATAAATAATGGTAGCAAATCAAAATCCGAGTGACAATGGCAGATGGGGGACGGGGGGAGTAGTGGCTGCTACACAGAAGAGGGGACTCTCCTACAGGCAGTAATGGTCCCAAGCATCCCCCGACTCTGCAGAGAGGCACAGGGGCATCCAGAGGAAGTTCTCAGAGGATTATAAACACTCCTGAAGAGAAACACCAGAACAGTAAATGAACAGATCCCTCGCATTCAAATTCTCCATGTCTGTCTACTTTCCAGCTCTAGACTGCAGACAGAGCAAAGAGCTACCTCCCTCCCAGGCCAGTGCTAAAATGACAGGGGAAAAGAAATTCTTTCAAAGAAAGAATGAGGGCCGGCCCCGTGGTGCACTCAGGAGAGTGCGGCGCTGGGAGCGCAGCGACGCTCCCGCAGCGGGTTCAGATCCTATATAGGACTGGCCGGTGCGCTCACTGGCTGAGCGCGGTGCGGGCGACACCAAGCCAAGGGTTGCAATCCCCTTATCCATCATGAAAAAGACAAAAAAAAAAAAAAAAAGAAAGAATGAAAACAAAACAAGCAACAATGCTGGAAACAGGAAAAGAAGCCAGCATTGAATAAGAAGGTTTGAGGAAATCCTAGAAAATAGGGGACAGATGAAATCACACCAGCAGCAAAGACAGAACAGGGAAATCCACAGCCCAAACTTTTGGAGGTGTGAGAGACATTCTTCCACAGGAGTCTTGGTGCTAAACACAGAGTCAAAGATAAGGGCACAGGAGTAAGCAGTGGGGAAGTCATAGAACCAAATGCAGAAGGGCTGAGCCCCCTATGCCCTTCCCCAGCCATCTCTCCTCCCCTCCTTTTTCCCACAAAAACAGACCCCTTAAAGCTGGGAGCCACAGCAGAGGTTGTACCCATGGTTAAAACCAAAAAATGGGCACTACACCTGGAGGGAAATCCCAGCATGGGTGTCAGAGAAGAGTTACGGGTAGTTTTGAACCTCTACACAGGAAAAGG
Organism: Galeopterus variegatus; assembly: GCF_000696425.1. NCBI lineage: Eukaryota > Metazoa > Chordata > Mammalia > Dermoptera > Cynocephalidae > Galeopterus > Galeopterus variegatus. The sequence continues at coordinate 247,749 of NW_007727269.1, forward strand.
CAACTCCCCACAGGTGTAAAGGCACTTAGAGGCACCACCACCCCTTTCTTTGACCATTATGAAGGTAAGAAGGGTCTGCCTGCTACTTACACAAGGCCTATTTTGGAAACTCACAACTGCAGATAAGACAAAGACAACCCTCCCAGTTTATCTATGAAGTTCTTAATTCATTCAACCCAACATCTGAGGATCACAAGTTATTTGAGGAAAACCCAAAACATGTAAGAAAAGGGCCATAATGAACAAACAGAACAACTGACCCCAGAGAAAACATAATTTATGGAACAGAAGACAACTTAAAGGAAAAAAAAATCTAATAAGTATCTTAAGAAAGATTTTTAGGGGCCGGCCCGGTGGTGCACTGCTACAGTGCGCCGCTTGGGAGCGCCGTGGCGCTCCCGCCGAGGGTTCGGATCCCACATACAGACCGGTTCCCGCTCACTGGCTGAGCGAGGTGCGGGTGCAGCATCGAGGGTTGCGATCCCGTTGCTGGTCCCGGTCTGGTATGGGCGCGACACTGAGGGTTACGATCCGTTGCCGGACACGAAAAAAGAGACAAAAAGACAAAAAAAAAAAACAAAGAAAGATTTTTAAACAATATTGTGTCCATAAAGCAAGAGCAAGCTGCTATGAAAAAAAAGCAATCAGAGAAAAAGAGCTTTCAACAAGAGAAAAAAGAAAAAGAAAATTTAAAATGACTGCTGAAAAGAAACTTCAATGGATTTGAAAAATAAAAGGAACCATGCTAAATACCAAAGCTATGATCTGGAAGATAATATTGAAACCCATCCCAGGGCAAAACAAAAATCAAGAGACAGGGATAATATACCCAGAGGTACACGATGAGTTTCAGAAGCAGCTAACTAAACAATAGTGGGAGGGGAGAAAACTGGAGCATGAAGAAAATTTTCCCAGCTGAACAAAGATGTGAGCCCTAAAGTTGAAAAGGCCCAGCCAGTACTCAGCTGGTGAATGAAAGACTGCACTTCTATGAATGCAGCATCATCAGTGCTCTTCTCTACACCCAAATGGGCTCTGCAGTATAGCCACATCATGTGTTTTAGAGATCACAGACGGCTGTGTGGTTCAGTGGCAAGAGAATCAAACCACATGAGAACCCCTTGCTTCTGGTTGTGGATCTAGGAACAATTTGTGTGCTTGGGCAGGACAAGTAATCTCTTGTATGAAGATAGTCACAGCTTTTCCTGGCTATGTTGATGATAATATCTATCCAAACAATCTAGCAAGCAGGAAGAGTCATACAACCTAACCCATACTGGCAGCATTATACTTGTGAACATATACAGGGATATAACTTAAGGCAGGTTCACATTTATTGTAACATACTAGCGTTTCAGCCAATATCCACAAGATCATATTACAACCATCTGATTTTCTGTAATCTTTCAAAACTAAGCTATGACGTTCAAGTATGCAGTGGCGTGCAAACTGCAGGGTAAGTAGCCTCTCAAATGAAGTTTCCTGCGTCCAGACTACTGGCAGGATTCGGAAGGAGAACAACAGGAAGAGACCAAGGAGGTTGTCAGAATATCTAAGATCAAATCCTGATTTGTAATCAACTAGTTGATTAACCTGGAAGAAACTGATGGTCTTCAGATTCTTCTGAAAACTGAAAGAGTTGGACTAGACCAATGGTAGATAGTGTCTGCATAGCAAATTATCTGAGAGCTCCTAAAACATAGCAGAACCTGAGTCCCACCCCTAGAGATTCTGATTAACTAGCGTGGGAAGAGACCAAGGGAATCCTTGTTTCAAACTCCCCAGATGATTCTAATGTGTAGCCAGTGCTAAGAGCCATTAGATGAGATGATCTCTAAAAGCCCCTCCAGAAGTAGTGCGTGAGCACACGGTCAGCAGAACCTGGATTTAAATCCACATTCTGCCTCTTCCCATCTATGTGACTCTGAGTAACTTTCTTAATCTTGCGGAGTCTCCCTTTCCTCACCTGTATCACAGAGATAATAACACATTCCCCAGTAGTGTCATGAGGCTTACATAAAATTATGCAAATGAAAGACCTGGATACAGCAACTGGCACTTAACAGGTGATCACAAAATTCATTATTATTATTACTATTACAATTCCATAATTAAAGTAACTGCGGGAGGCCGACCAGTGGGAAGACTGGGAAGATGTTGGTCAAAAAACAGAAAATTTCAATTAGACAGGAGAAGTTTTGAGATCTATTGTACAACATGGTGATTATAGTTAATGACAATGTATTGCATACTTGAACATTGCTAAGAGAGTAGCACCATACCACATTCAAAGCATTTTCACCACAAAAAAATAAGTACCTGAGGTAATGCATACATTAATTGGCTTGTACATTTTACAATGTATACATATATCACAACACCATTTTGTACAAAATAAATGAATACAATTTTTAGTTGTTGATTAATAAATAATAATTAAAATGGTAAATGATGGATAAGTAAGCTGAAAATGTCAGTGACATCCCTAAGTGCCCTGCTAGAACAGGCTGACCAATGGGACCCTGCTTGCAATTTAAACTAAGGGATGGGACTTGAGAGTTGCATAGGCCATGTGCACTGAGCTCTTGGAGGTCAGGCAGGGGAGAGTGGAGTGAGGATGCAGTGATGCGGCAGCAGCCTAAACAGGGATGGGTGATGCAGTCTGCACCACCTACAACAGGACTGGAGCCCGCAATGCAGGGAGGCCACAGGAAAAGGTTTTCCTCCCCCACAAAGAACAAACACTGAACAAACAAAGTCTTGGGGCAGAGGGGGTAAGTAGAGTAAAGCTGTAATACTGGCTTTTGGGCAATATGCCAGGGTGAGGGAACAAATTCCAATACAAAACTGTTTCAAATGAGACTACTTGTTGATTTATTTAAAAGCAAGTTGGTGCCAGAACACCAATTTATTTTCCTCTCATGCTAAAAATAAAAATTTCCAAACTGACCTAATTGGGTCTAACATCATACTGGCAAATGTGAACACCTTAGATGTAGAGGAAAAACACATAGAGAAGCTCATTTTAAAACAAATCATATTGTTCATAAAGTGTTTTAAGAACTTAGACTACAGAGTGTTTATCTACCAAGTATTCACGGGTAATGAAGTTCATAAATTTTAGGCATTCATCTGAAAACAACTGTGATCAAATCAAAGCTGTGATATGAACATTCAAACTATATTTTATCTCGCTTTATTCTTTTTAATTCTTCCTCCTTCCTCTGATCACACTTGGAAACTCAGAACAATACAAAATTCCTCCTTGTTTTACTCATTCTCAGTATCATTTTTTTTTTTCACCACACCCTTTTTCACTGGAGTTAGTATGGAGCCAACCAAAAGTAATTTGGCTATCTATGGAAAATGGTATGGAGATTCCTCAAACAGTTGCAAATAGATCTGCCATATGACCCAGCTATCCCACTGCTGGGAATATATCCAAAGGAAGGGAAATCATCAAGTCGAAGGTATACCTGTTCCCCAATGTTCATTGCAGCACTCTTCACAATAGCCAAGAGCTGGAATCAGCCCAAATGTCCATCATCGGATGAGTGGATACGGAAAATGTGATATATCTACACAATGGAATACTACTCAGCTATAAAAACGAATGAAATACTCCCATTTCCAACAACATGGATGGACCTTGAAAGAATAATATTAAGTGAAACGAGTCAGGCAGAGAAAAAGAAATACCACATGTTTTCACTTATTGGAGGAAGCTAAAGGTGAATGAATCAATTCACACACATACACACACACACACACACACACACAAAAAAAAAAAAAAAAAAAAAAAAAAAACCCGGGGGGGGGGGAGAAGATATAACAACTATACCTTTTTGAAGTTGTTACAACAAGCAAACGGAAAGGACATTCTTGGGGGGGAGGGGAGAGAGGGAGGAGGGAGGGAGGTGTCTGTGATGGGCCATAATAATCATATACATTGTATATTGACAAAATAAAAATTTAACGAAAAAATAAAAATAAAAAAATAAAATAAAATAAAATTGCAAAAAAAAAAAAGTAATTTGGCTAAATTCATACCAATGGAAATGACGCCACACTTAAAAGAACAGATTTTGAACCCCATTTAATTTCATTTCTCCAGAGACTAAAAAAGGCAGAGGAGCCTTCAATTCACGACAAACATGATCAAGTTTTATAACAAACCCTGAAAAAAAACCAAAAATTTTTTTCAATCATTTTCTATTATTCAAGTGGCCTGAAACAGTATAAAAGTCCTACTTGAGGGCCGGCCCCGTGGTGCACTCGGGAGAGTGCAGCGCTTGGGAGCACAGCAGCACTCACGCAGCGGGTTCGGATCCTATATAAGGATGGCCAGCGCTCACTGGCTGAGCACGGTGTGGGCAACACCAAGCCAAGGGTTGCGATCCCCTTACCGGTCACAAAAAAAAGACCAAAAAAAAAAAAAAAAGCCCTACTTGAATGATAATGGGGTTTAATGGGTTTAGAGAACTTATTTTTCACTTTTAACTTAGGATTCAAATTCTGGCTATATCCAAGAAGCAACAATGAATTTGGCAAGTATATCCATGTGCTTGACTGGCACTTTGAACAATGGGCAATCTGGACGTAGAAATCTAGATCCAAAAATAAGGGACTTGGCGGAGTTGAAGAGCCTGAATGGCAGCTGCCTCACTCTATGAGGCATTACAAATGCTGTGCTCCTCATTTTAATGAATTCTGCTACAAAAAAAGAATGAGGCCCATTCTTTGATTTTTGCCTTCATTTTCATGATACAAAGTAAATACCTTTTATTTTCCTCAAGCTCTATTTCTCCTCCAAAAAAAAGAAGAAATTATGCTATTTTGGAGGGTGAAACAAAGCACCACCAACAAAATCAGGATTCCAATCTTGCTTACTCTGCATGTGTTATGCCTCATTAATTGTCATCTTCCCTGACATTCTGCAAGTAGCTTCCAATGAGTCCATCTGGTCACTAAGCGTTGCTTTCAGTGATAAAGGGTCCCTAACAGCTCCATTAAAGCTCTTAGCCACTCTGAGGAATTCCCACAGGTAATGGGATTATTCTAATCTCTGATTGATGAAGTATTTATCTAAGTAAAGAAGCAGATATCAAGACTAATCAGAGAGGGTGGAAAAGATGAAAAACTAATTACCAGACTAAGAAAAGAAGATTATGCACATACTTCAACACAGAATACCTCAAGGTCATAATCACTATGGAAATTACATACAATTTCTCAGAAAATGCCTCTAAAATTTTATAATGTAACAGTCTAGGCAAGAAATTCAAAGTTAATTGGTTTTGGTCAAAGGTCACTTAGTAATTCTAAATTACAGTACAAATTGTTGCCAAATTGAAGTTTGGGAAAATGGTTAAATTAAACATGGACTATAGTTGAGTTTAAACTTCATAAACCATTTTCCATTCATAGAGGCTTCCTAACTACTTTTCAAGCCTTCTGAATGTAACACATTTTTTCCAAATCCTTTTTGCTTCTGAGAATAAAGCTCAGAGGAAATAAGCAGTTTGCTATAGGCAGTCCCCACTTTTTTCAGCCTCTCATTTTTGAATAGAAACAAGTTATATTAAACAAAAGAAACTTAAGCTTCAGGGCCCCTTCTAAGGCCCTGGAAAGGTCCTCAACAATGTGTTCACAGCAAATATTCTTGTAGAAGTTATAGAAGATCTTTTTGCATTCTTTTTCTTAAGAAGGACCCCAAATTGTAGAGCTTGAAGTCCAACAAAACCAGGACCTTCCCTGAACCCACACCCCACTTCTCACAGATTTTACCTAGCTGTCCAACAACTTCTAGAAATTTTCAATGGAGACAAAAAAAAAAAAGTTCTCATACTCCTCAGGATGCCTCCTACCCACAGCCATCAGAATTCTGCCTCCAGACAAGCCCTGTGCAAGGTCAAGGAATTTCTTACATCTCACTTTCAGGGGAGGCCAGAAAAGGGGCGGGGGTCGGGGGGACGGACTTGATTACTGCTAAAAAAAAGAATGAAACCAGAATTCTGGTAATCAAAACTTTCTCATGGGACTAACTGACCAAAACATGATTCTTCACTTGAAAACTCAGTACATGTCAATTTGACTCCTCATGAAAAAACAGTGTATGGGGGGCACATGGCTTTTTTTTTTTTAATGATTTTTATTGATTTAGGTAAAATATACATAAAAATGGTAAAAATGGCAAATTTTATACTAAGTGTGTAGTTCAGTGGCATTAAAGTGCATTCACATTGCTGTGCAACCATCACTACCCATCTCCAGGACTCGTTTCAAACCTGCTTACACTTTGATCTTGGACTTCCAGCCTCTAGAACTGTAAGAAAATAAATTTCTGTTGTTAAAGCCAAATATGATTCTATTACAGGCCACACTTTTAGATACAAAATGAGATAATAAGACTGAAAACAAATCTGATAATCTGTCAAAGGCAGAAGCAACTTGTTCTGACATCAAGACAAAGATCACCACAACCTATACCCACCAATCCCAGTTCAAAGTAGAGATGGGGTCATAGGAGTCCAAGTTGGCTGTCCCATTCCTGGCGCAGGTACCTGTGCAGCAGAGACATCAGAGCATGCTGATGTCCAGTCTAAGGAAGGGCTCTAGCCACAGACAGTGAAAGGCTCTTGGCCTTTCTCACCTTTCCAAGGGGGTCAAGGTGATGTTTGGTGCAGGACTGACAGGTGCTCAGATGGACCCACCGCCCTGCCCCATGTCCCTCACCACATCGAGGAGGACTCTTCCAGCTTATTTATGTTCCATAGCTTAGTTTTTGAACTCTAGCCTCCCCTTCCAAATCTATACTTTCTCATAATCCAAAACCTCTCCACCTCTCTGAGTTCACACTTCCTCTCAGCCATCATTACCCACCTAGGGTAAAAGCACCAAAAACTAGAACAAGCAGCAGAATATAAATAAGATAAATCTACTTCAGTGCCCCAAGAAACACTTAGAGACAAGGAGGTCTGGAAGCAAGAGAAGAGAAGGTAAAAATATGAGATCAACACACAGGTGGGAATTCTATTACAGTTTTAGAAGTATAACAGCTAGCTCTAGCACACAACATCTAACAATTTATGAAGTCTTCCACATGTTATCTCATCCGTCCTCCCAAACAATCCTTTATTCACAGCCCCACAACTGCTAAGTGCTAACGCTGGGATTCCTCTGAAAATATTCAGCGTATTACTTCTGAAAAATCTCTAATTTCACACCAGAAAGCCTGTATAACCCATCTCTTCTTATTAAATGTATGGCAGTAAAAAATATATATATATATATATATATATATATATATCGGTATCTTCCATCATGTTTAGGAAACTACATAATAATGAAAGAATTAGAATTCAACTTCAATCTTTGACTATGCCCACTGTAAACACATTTCCCCATCCATCCAGGTCCCTAAAAATTTCAGCAACACATACTTTCCAACATATCAGAACCCTCTCACACAGGAAGTTCTTCATAAAGTAAACTAACTCCCTCTGCCTTGATTTCAGTCCATTTCCTACAAACTCTGCTCTACGGACCATATGACCTTCCTTTTACCATCTGTAATTCTTTCATTTACTCTTCATTTTTAAAAGCTGAAGTTCAGCTTTTTTTTTTTTTTTTTTTTTTTTTTTTTTTTTTTTGGTGGTTAAACTGGATAAAATTTGAGAAGCAAAACCCCATACAGGAGAAAACTACATATGCAGGAGACAAGACACCTCCCAACCACTAAAAGAAATGGCAGAAAACAGCAGCAGATAGGGGGCAAACAATCTGTGTAGTGCTGTGGAAACATGTTGGAGTTGATCGTATAACTTCGTATAATGTATGCTATACGAAGTTATTACGGCTCAGCCAGTGAGCGGGAACCGGTCTGTATGTGGGATCTGAACCCTCGGGCGGGAGCGCCACCGCGCTTCCCAAGCAGCGCACTATCCAGTGCGCCACCGGGCCGGCCCATCAGCTTTTTAATCTTAATCATAAATGCTATGGTCTTTCATACAAGCTTCTTTTATCAGCATTGTCTGGTCAATATTCTCAATACTTTGTTGAACAGAGAGAGAAAGTAAAGGAAGTGGGCAGACAGTCTATTTCACAGCAGCACCTTCCGGCATTCTGCATCACACCTCCTATAGCCACAGGGAACACTGCTTAAGGCCACCTAAACGGAAAGTGGAAATACAGCATTCCATGTGTGTCTCTCTCTGCCATCTACTGAAATGCAGGCAGCACTGAGAACAAAGAGCCAGTCTCTTTAACCCCCAGGCTTCCCATCTGAGGGAAAAGAGAGGGAGGGCAGGGCAGGCAACCCCAGTCCCTACAGAGCTAGTTAGCAGATGGTGGGTCAGAGGGCGCCAGAAGCTGAAATGCTTCTCACAACAGGTGGGTAATCCGAAGGATAACAGGCAAGAAGGCGTAATAAAGCTTGGAGCAGTTAGAGACTTTCCTTAAATTTACTACCATCCTTATTATAAGAGTGTATTCACATTGGGAAAAGTCACCAAGCTCCACACTATGATTTTGCCCTTTAAAAAGGTGGGGTTTTTTTCCCCCAAATGCTCTTTACTTAGCAACTCAGCAAGAAAGAAAATCTCCAAATCAAGCTCTCTTTTCTCCTATGAGTGGAGAAAGAGATTACCTCTCTAGTTCCTAAAAGTGAAAATGTAGAAACAAAGAATTCCTCAGGGTAGACTAGGCTGCAAAAACAGAATGGAGAAAAAAGACCCAGCCAACCACAGTTTCAGATAAAGAGGCAGGACAGCAATGGATACAGCAAAAGCAAGGACTCCAAACTCTGAAGTAGACTATGCTGACCCATTAGGAGAAAAGAACATGAATTTTGGGTGATAGGAGTGAGCTGTAATTTTTTTTCCAGAACAATAGAGAAGAAGAAAAATCTTAAAGTCTTAATCATTCCAAACAGAAAATTGTAGAGCTAATTTACTCAAGGGAAAGAAAAGAGAGTAATATTCAGAGTTTATTAGGACCTAATGTATGTTAGGTATGATGCCAAGCTTTTTATACCATTTAAGGCTCACAACTAAATTTGAGGTAGGTCTTTCTTTGTCCCCATTTTACAGATGAGAAAACTGAGCCTCAGAAAAATTACCTAAAGTGCTCATATACAATAAATAGTAAATGGAGAAGAGATCTAAATTATATCTAACACCAAAGATGTTCCTCCCAGTACATTTACAAGTTGCCACAGCAGCTTGGAAGAATGCTCTTGAATAGGATAAGAAAACTGAAGTAACAATTAGGTGAAGAAGAAGTGAAAAAGTCACAGAGAGCCTTGCGTAAGGATGAAGGCAAATCCCTTAGAATAAAATCCTGAACCTATCAACTAATAATTTTAAATTTCCAAACTTTTAGAATTTTTCCAAATTTTAGATCTTACAGGGACCTTTAAGATTACTTTTTGAGGAAGAAACCAAGAAGTGAATAACACATGTCAACACAAGACATTTCTGTACCCCCCCTTCCCCTATTTTTCATTCAACACTCTTTGAACAAACTTTTGCTGAGAGCCTACTATGTGTGGGGCATCTTTAAGATTCTAATTAATCATGTTCCTTAACTTTTTGCCTGAAAGACCTAAATGAACCTACTCTCTATCTGTACCATAAAGTCTCTTTATTTAATCTGCCCAGATAGATTTACCCAAAAATGATCAACAATTGTTAATAAAGCAGTGAACACAAGCTCCAAGTCCTAGAAAAATTAAGAATTCTAATTATGGAAATGTTCACATTTCAAAAAATAAACAGATACATTACAATTTTCTTACCATCACAGCCTTCCAAGGGTCATGAATATCAACCAAGCAAGGACTACAACCCTGTCCAAGAATTAATCACTGTCCACTGATTGATCATTTATATTAACAAGGTTTCTAATATTTTGATTAACAGGATTTTCCAGAGGCCTCTTCTGGGACTGAATCAAATTTAATTTTTCTAATTATGGAAAAAGGGGGCTAAATTAAAATCCAAATTGCTTAGACCTTACAGTTCCAGTGATTATGTCAGTACACACATACACAGTGATAACATGGCATTTGCAAAACTCCAACATTATTCTCAGTCTCCTGAACTATTTAAATAACAGGAAGATACATTTAATGCCAGTAATAAAAAGCTAGCAAAACTAAACTTACATTACTTTCATATCCATTCAACAAATGAAGAATTAGTGCCTACCATGATTAAACAAGCTATAACAATAAGCTCAGTTCTTTCAAACCACATATCTACCTTTTTCTCTTCAATTGTGAAAGCTTCTTTGTCCATGTCACCTTCATTGATATACAATTTTAAATTTACTTAGGGTGAGTTTGGGGTTGTTGTTTTTTCATTGCTCTTAATAGGGATCCTATAAACATTAAAAATATTAATTCATAATCAGGAAATAAAAAATATTTTTAAACTTTATTCTTAAAATTTTCATAATAATGAACATCTACAAACACATTTACAGTTAATATCATACTTAACAATGAAAATGGAATGCTTTCTACCTAAAGCAAGGAACAAGCCAACACAGTCTTGGAGGTCTTAGCCAACATGACAAGGCAGGAAAAGGAAGGTAGCTAACCTAGCCAGGATTCAAACATGAGGCTCTCAGACTCTCCAGCCTCTGCTCCAGGGCAGGAGCTCCATGAAGACAAGTAACTGTAAGTCTGTAAGGCTTCATTCATTATTTGATGCACTGAGGTGCAGGAGTGCAGCAAACATCCAGATGAAGACACCCAGTTGGAAGTTAAAAACACTGGACCCCAAAAGAGAGGTCCCAACTAGGAGTGTGTTGACTGGGCAGTAATTGGCACGTACGATGGTAGCTGGAGAAAAAATTATCACTGAAGAGGACTTGGGATGGCACCCTAGGGAGAACATCACCGTTTGACAGTGGGACGAGAAAGAAGAATCCAAAGGGAGGCAGAAAAAGAATGGTGACCAAAGAAAGAAGGAAACCAAGGGAAAGGAGGTGGCCCAGAAGCCAATGGCAATAGACACTTCAAGGAGGAGACAGGAGTGTTCAAGGAAGCAGAAAGGACTGCTCTGAGAAAAATACTGCATGAGAACTATCTCTTGGGCAAACTCTCTTTCTCTGTATATAACTCATATCTGGCAGTTTTCTTTTTTACCTAAAATGCTAAGCCTTTCTATTCTTAAGCTTTTTTGTTATTTTTAAACCTGAAGAACTTACTATGCTTCTACTCTCAATTGCAGAACCAAAGTGCTATATATACCATGTACAAGATTAAGGAATATCATAAAACAAATATTGTAGATAAGACGATGTTGCTTAAAAGCAGGATAAGGCTACATTTTACTTTTTTAACCATTGTTTTGGGGAAACAAGCCAGCTGCCCTTAGGAAATTAAGGATGGCTCCTGAAAGACCACAGAAGTGGCCCAGTGGTAACAACACAAAACATGGTTTCTTTGGGCTGCATTCAAGTAGGGTTTAGGCAGGGCTGTAGAGGTCCTGGGGCCATCACTGTTGCAGTGAATATACATGTACTCAAAATGGGATCCAGCTGTATTAACCTACTTCCAGTGTCCGGGAAGGGAACCAAAGATCTGGGAACAAGGAAAATCAAAACCAGTTTGACCAGATGTGGCAAGGGCAACAACATGGGCAACCTAAATGAGCTGTGGTCCTAGAATCTCAAACAATAATAATGTAACACACAGATGTTTTCAACTTGACAAAAAATATTAGGGGAAATGACTCTTTTATGTGCCAATATTCCTTTAGTCTGTATACAATACAAATATTTAGAAGAAAAAAGAAACCAAAACAAAACTCTCCTGCATCCTAACAGGGCTCATGGTGCAGCAGAGATGAAGAAAACAAACCCTAATCATCCTCAAAGGATCTCCCTGAATTATTTTGGCAGATGCCTCCATTCTACATTTAATTTTGCTTGTGTGGACAGGGATTTAATGATTAATGCTACATATGACATAGATTGCTATCAGCATCTTCATATTTCAAATGTAAACCCACTAAGGTGTCCATTCCACGCACCACATGGCGAGTGTGTAGTGGGGAAAGGATAACAATGTAATCTTTCCACACTTTAATTCCTGTTCACAGACAACCAGACAGGTTCACACAGGCTTAAGACATGTGTATGCACAAGGAGAAAACACACAAAAACACTGAGGAGAACATTTTGGCAAATGCTTTAGATTGCTTAACCTAAATGTAATTTCCTTCCTCACATTAGTGTAACCTCTCTCACTGAATCAAACCTTTTTTTCCTCACAGATCTTCTATTGTATCTTCTATACTTTCAGAGGCTCTTCTGCCATATCGAAGCAGCACTTACAGAAATTGTGAATTTGTTACCTTGATTAATAGCCTCTGGTCTCACTCAACACATCTCCAAAATATGAATTAAAATAACTTTCATAGATGCCTCAAGTTAAATACACAATGTGCTTTTCATTTCCAAGAATTTTTCTTATTCCTGATTCAATCCAAAAATAAGAAAAGTAAGCTAATTCAAATTAGTAATGTTATGTTTTAATCCGTAAGCCTATGACTCAGAAATCTCTCCTAACATATTCAGTTCCTTTTATTTAAATAGAAGCTCCTCAGTTTGTTTCATCCTAAAAGGCCAGAGACACATGATAATATCCAGATTAATCATTTCTTCATTTTCAAAAAAAAAAAAAATTCCTTTATAATTTGAGATGGCTAGTAAAAAAAAATTGAGATAGGGCCGGCCCAGTGGCGCACTGGAGAGTGCGCCGCTTGGGAGCGCGGCGGTGCTCCTGCCGAGGGTTCGGATCCCATGTGGAGACCAGTTCCCGCTCACTGGCTGAGCGCGGTGCGGGTGCAACACCGAGGGTTGTGATCCCGTTGCCGGTCAGTAAAAAAAGACAAAAAGGAAAAAAAAAATTGAGATAAATTATAAAATAACTGCAAAAAATCATTTAAAATATCAGCAACAGTGACTGAACCATTTACAGAGACTTACTTGGGTTTGTCCTGACTCACTCAAGTATACACATAACACACACAAATGCGCATGTGCATTTAGCCTTCTAAAAACAAAGAACTCGACAGGACTGTTAAGTAACACTTTCAATCAGCTAACTTAAGAAGTATTTATGCATGTGCATTTTCACACTGGAATTTTCAGCATACTGTCAAAGGGTTAAATATGTCAGAATGTGTCTTATGAATATCAATTACATCGAATTTCATAAATACTCTTAGCCATATATGACAAAGAGAAATAACAACAGTCAGGAGGACAAAGAGCTTCATAGGACTCATTTTACCAAAACCATGAATGTATTTTCAAATATTAAATCTTTTGGCAGTCTAGCAGACATTATTACTGTGCCAGAGACTTCCTCACCTTTTATTTCCCAGATCTTGTAACAAGAGGCATCTGAGATCCTAATCTCAACACAGTACGTTCATTAAAATAAGAGGTTTAATCTCATTATCTGAAAGGCTACAGAATCTCCCTAATTGAGCTCGGGGCCACACTTACCAAAATATTTCTACAGAGAACAGCAGAATACAAAATCTAATGTCCACCTTTATAGAAAAGCAGTTTTCTTCCAAGATTAACAAGTTAGTATTATTCCACAGAAGTGAGGAGGAGAAAGTAGCTAACATTCTTCCACAATCACATGAGGAATCCGATCAAATCATGGATGGGCAAGCATTCCCAGTCGAATGGAATGCCTTAGCAGTGCGGTTAACAATACCAGGAGACTTGTGATACTCAAGTAGGATAAAAGCAGAAATCATCAGCTAATTCCTCCATGGTCAAATCCTTGTTATCACTCCTTCATTGTCAGCCTTAACCTCTTCAGGGATCACAGTAACAAAATGTGAGCAGCTACCACAAAGCTTTTAAAATCAACTTATCAACAGAAGGTAGTGCACTTTTTAACTTTAACGACCTACACCATTTCCTGTTCTCCAAGAAAAAGTTACTAAGATTGATCACAGCTTGGCTGTGAAGTTCTCTTTCCAGAATGCCTCACTTCCCATCTTTGATCTTGCACCCTCTCTAGCACCATCAGCTCTTGCCCTCCTTTCTCAAACTCTGTGGTTTTAGAAAGTTACTGTAAAGTAATATAAAAGTAATTTCAAGCCTACTTGCTTTATGGGTGATAATGATTAAACTTTCAAAGAACAGCAAATCCTTATGCTACATACAGTCTTGAGTATAGATAAAGATGGAAAGCTTACCAATTCATTTCATGAAGCCTAATGCAATAGGACAAGAAAAGAAACGAGAAACAAATAATGAGAAACAAATCATATCATAGATGATATGTCTGCTTAGAAAATCAAAGGTAGTTAACTGAAAATCTATTAAAAGTATTAAACAAGTTCAGTAAGGGGACCATATGATGAATATGCAAAATCAGTGGGCTTCTATATCAGTAATAAGTAATCAAAAATTGAGGAAAAAAATCCTTCATTACCAGCAAAAATCACTAAGTGGCTAAGGAATAATTAATAATAATGTGTAAACACTATATTCTAAAAATTATTAAAAATTTACTAAAGGGCATAAAGACCAAAAAAATTCTGAGGCATTCTATGTTCCTTGATAGGAAGATTCAAATGAATAGGAGACCAATTCTCTTTACATTAGTATACATTCAGTGCAATCCCAAATAGATTTCTAAAACAACTTGACAGGCTAACTCTAAAATTCATCTGGGACAATAACTGTGGAGAATAGACAAGAAAAATATTTTGAGGAAAAAAAGAACAACAAGGAGGTATTTGCCTTATCAGATAGCAAAATATTCTATAAAACTACATTTTAATAGTTTGCTACTGAGCAGAAATACTCAAAGTCTAGAAATAGATGCGAGATGTAGAATATGACAAAAGTTGCACTTAAAGTAGGTGGAGAAAAGATGGGTGCTATAACAAATGAACAAACAGGTTTTCCTCTGCCCAATCATTGCTCTGTTGTAGTCGCAGCAATGTGTAAAACCAGCAGCAGCCCAGTCTTCCCTAACCTCATTCAGTGCCAAAGCCAAAAGGTGTGTGAGCTTATTGTAGCTTCTCACCGAGTCCCCAACCAAGGGTGAGCCCACACTCAAACCAGGCCAGAATCATCATCATGTATTTCAAGTTCTCATGGGAGAGCCAGGGCACTGCCTCTCCACTTTCAGGGGCTGGCACCAGGGCCAAGGGGCCACACAGGCTGTCCTCTGAGTCATGGGTGAATCAGCCCCTCAAAGCCTGCCAGCCCCCGTGCAGATGCATCCACCTCTAGCACACAGTCTCTGTGTTACACATACATTTCCAGTCCTCCCCCCCATGTTCTGCACATGTCTAGTCCCTTCGAAATATGATGATTAACCACAGAATTTTACAAAGAAAAATAACTGCTTAGCATTAAAACTGTCTATCCCCACAGGGAGAAAAAAAAAAGTGAGAAACTCTTAATTCTCTTCACAAGGTTGATTCTTACTGAAAACTTTGGGAAGAATTTGGGAAAAGATATCAGAAAAGATGCCAAAATCATTTGTATTTGCTGAGGAATCAGCAAAGATTTTTTCATTAGAAATTCTGAAACAGGTCCCTAAGGGGAATACTATTTAGCACTTTATGGTATGACAGTTTACCCAGGTCTTAAATATTCTCTTATTAGAAGTTTTATTTATTTATTTATTTGTTTGTTTGTTTTATCTAGTGCCTAACCAAAGCCGTGCAGCAATTTAAGAAGACAAAGCAAAATGCCTGGATATAAACTGTTTTATGCTTCCATGTAAAAATCCAACCCATTATTATCGGAGCTCTGGCAGGGCTGCAAGGCACCTCTGAGCAAGACAGAACTGTTAAAGAAGCCTGTTATATTTCTGAGATGGGATTACTGAGAAATATATAGACCAGTTGATGTTCCATGCTCTGAGTCCTCAGAGCTGCCTAAAGAGGTTTGCATCCAACCACTTAGTAGCAAAGGGTCCCAGCATTTTTCAGAAGCTCCAAATGGTTTTCTTCCCTTCCTTCTTTGGGGTTACAGTGGGTTCGGGGTGCAGAATAAAAGATGCTTACATGTGCTTATGTATGTGCATTAAAAATAGATTTTATAAGGGGATTGACAAAATTGGCAGGCACTATTCAAGTCTTAGTAGTTAAAGACATATTTTTAAGCAAATTAATTTCAAGTTTGATGAAAGATATTACAATGTGTATAAGCACACACTAAATAAAAATAACATTTATTTAAATACAACCAGGTTCTGTGAAATGGTCCATAACTAAAATGGCATTTAACAAAGTGCAAGCTGAGTGTGTGAGTGTTCTCCCTTCTAGATCTTAGATATCAGGATGACTGATGACAGAGACAATCTAAAACATTCAGCCACGTGTAAATAAAATCTATGATCCTAATTTTGAAATATTTGCATTCTCCACTCTGCCACTGCAGGACACAAAAGGGAAAAGCAAGTCCAGGATATTTGCTTAGTAAAATGAAATCCTTACTTGACTCTCCTATGATCTCATTTACTTTTTATAGCTTGGCTTTCAAACATAGTAATTGCTTTCTTTTTTTAAAGACGTGGATTTACACCACATTTTATTTGAGTGTCCTATATATAGATTTCAGTCTATGATAATAGCAAATTCAAAAGATCCCACCTCTAAAGACCTAAATATAACAGCAATTTAGGAATAAGATCTTCTTTTCCTATAAAGCAAAAATGTTAAAGTAGGCAAAGATAACAGAGAATAAGATCTTTTCCTATAAAGCAAAACTATTAAAGTAAGCAAAGGTAGCATCCATCTGCCACCAAAAGGAAATTCCTAAGCCCAGCTTTTAAGACACTATCAGTGCCATAGTTTGAATGTGTCTCCTAAAAGGCATGTGCTGGGAAATTAATCCCCAAAGCAACAATGCTGGGAGGTGTGGCCTAATGACAGGTGTTTGGGTCATGAGGGGTCCACCTTCATGAATGGATTAATGCTGATTATAAAAGGGCTTGAGGATGCAAGTTTGATCTTTTACTCTCTCTCAACTTCTCTTTGATCTTCCACCATGGGATGACACAGCAAGAAGGCCCATCACCAGACGTGGATCCTCAATCTTGGACTTCCCAGCATCTAGAACCATGAGCCAAATAAATTTCTGTTCCTTATAAATTACTCAGTCTCAGGTATTCTGTTATAGCAGCAGAAATGGACTAAGACACTCAGGGGAAAAAAAAGGCACAATTTGTTCCACGAAATGTGTTATCTGAAAATCCTCTGAAATTTAAAAAATTACATCATGTTTTATTTCTGCTAGCTCTTATAATTGCTGGTTCAAATATTAGTAATTAAATCTTACAGTGAGAAAAACAGCTATTTCAAGACTATTTCTAAGTCTCATAAAGCAGATACAAGGATACTTCAAAAAGTTCATGGAGGGCCGAGCTCGTGGCGCACTCGGGAGAGTGCGGCGCTGGGAGTGCAGCAGCGCTCCCGCCGCGGGTTCGGATCCTATATAGGGATGGCCGGTGCGCTCACTGGCAGAGTGCCGTGCGGCCGATCTCAAAAAAAAAAAAAAAAAGTTCATGGAAGGACTCGTATTATTTTTCAATTCTATTTTTCCATGAACTTTTTAAAGTACCCTTGTACAGAATTCACTTTTGTTCTTCAATTGCCTATTTCTTACCAAACAAAAGTGACTACAGTGCTTTCCCCAGAGTCACAAAACTGTGGAGACCAACATTTTGCAGTCCAGAGAACAAATGCTTTGGAGTCAGACTAGGTCGAAACCCAATGGCACTATTTAATTCCTCATCCTCTCTGAGCCTCTGTCCTTCTCTGCAGACTGGGAGGGAATCTGTCCTGGAGAGTTGCATGCAGAGCATTAGAAGAGATGTTGATAAAGTGATTGGTACAGCCCCTGGCCTCAGCGGTTTCCTAGGAAGTCAACAAGGTGATGATGTTGCTGATGATGAAAATGGGCCTTGGAAATACTTTCTGCAATCCATTCATTTTGCAGACAAAGAGGATGGAGCACCAAAGAAGTAATGTACAGGGCCGGCCCGGTGGCGCACTGGAGAGTGCGCCGCTTGGGAACGCGGCGGCGCTCCCGCCGAGGGTTCGGATCCTATGTGGAGACTGGTTCCCACTCACTGGGTGAGCACGGTGCGGGCCCAACACCAAGGGTTGCGAGCCCATTGCCGGTCCCCGGTATGGGCGCGACACCGAGGGTTGCGATCCCGTTACCGGTCAGTAAAAAAGACAAAAAGGAAAAAAAAAAAAAAAAAGAAGTAATGTACAAACCAACAATCTGTAGTTCAGCAAGTGGTTTACAGAGTGAGATAATTTAAGGTTTCATTTAGGACTTCCACATATGATAAAAGCACAAAAATATTAAGTTCTCAAGGGGCTCCACCTCCAAGAGAAGGTTAGCTAAATCTCATTACTGTGGAATGTATAGAGAAATAAGAACTTTCCCCACAAGAGAAGCTCTCCAAAGGATAATGGGTAAAATCTGCCTTTATCCAACTTCAAATAATTCTTCTTCTTTGCTTGGCCACTTAAGACTTACAGCTGGTTCAAGGCCAAGATGCTATCTAACACATCCAGACCGCCATAGCAAGAGCAAAGACACAGACATGGTGCAATTCAGACCCACACTGGATCCCATTCCCATTCACAGAACACAAAAATTTGTCATAAGTAGTTAAAAAGGACAGAGGTTGAACATGGAAAGATAAACTCTCTGCTGGTAAACTGCAAGGTTTAATAAGAGCCCCTTTTGCTACTAATCACAAAAGTCCCTCACACTGACCCATCAACTATCTGCATCATGGCAGAGTTTTGTCCCTCTGGATTTAACTTCAAGCTGAGACTTGGCTTAAATGTGCCAGGTAAAGGCAGCTTTTATAGCTGAGACTCCCACCTGGCTCAGATTTTCTTCCAAAGTCAATTTCCTGAAGTGGTTGTAAGTAAATCCAACTCAAATTCAGATATCCTGAACAATGAGGAAAGTATTGGCAGATTTCAAAATAAAGTTCATTTGCCAGAAAAAAAAAAATAGAACAAAAACTGGCTTCCTCCTCTCTCAAAGCCCTAGTTTGAAAAAAATCCCTTCTTCAAAACAGAAACCAGAAAGGAGGAAACGTAAGATGGATACAGAAAGGAATTTGCTTTATACACATCCACCGGGGCCAAACCCAGCAATGACACAAGTAAGCCCTCAAAATGCTTTACCAAAATACAAACCATCCTCAGTCTTCACATTCACTAACAAGAGCCTGTATTTAAGCAGTAACTATACTCTAAGTTCAGTAAACTCTAACTTCTCCTAACACAAGGGATTTGACAATAGACATGGCCTTGCTTCTGCAAGACAGACACAGGCAATTTTCCCTGCAAGGTAAAAGCTGTACTAACACAACTCAGGCATCCTCGTCATTTATGAGCCTCTCATTAGCATTAAATACATGAGAGACGATGAAAATGAGCTCTTCAAGAACCAGACAGGCACACCCAGACCACAGCATGCCCAACACTGGTTAATCACCTTCAAAGATGGTAACTTTTTAAAGCTGTTTGTGGAGAGCTCAGCACATCTTTATCTTTCCCCTTTTTGTTTTTTTTTTATCTCATTTGTATTTTCTTCTCAAAGATTTTACAGAAAATTATCAAATTTTGAGAGCTATATTACAATGAATGAGTTCATTTTCATAAGCCCCTTTGGACCGATAATATACTAGGGAAGGAAAGTAAAAGCAGGAGTTACCAAGCATGATGCTGCAGATTGTACAATGTGGCGATCAAACTGAGAGGTAAACAACACACAGCTGCTTTGGGGAAAGCAGCAACAGAGAGGGGTAGGAGGTCAGGCACTGGATCTCCGAACTATCTTTGTCAACTCCTGTACTTCACACAGTACTCATGTGTGTGCTATATGTTGATTACAGGAGTAAGTGAATGACCAGGCTGTACTTACACGCATCAGAGAAAGTCAGAAGACTTGACTTGTAGTTGTCTTTGACAGTGACAAGCTATGTGACGAACTGTATGGTCAAGACACTTAACCTGGTCAAGACACAACCTATCAGGAATTAAGTTTCCTTATCTATTTAAATAAGGGAATTGAGTGGATATTCTCCAAAAACGCTTGCAGTTCTTAGATGTAAAGAAATCGGAACCCTTGTGCACCGGTGGCGGGAATGTCCAATGGTGCAGCAGCTGTAGACAACAGCATGGCAGGTCCTCAAAAAATTAAAAATGGAATTACCATAGAATCCAGCAACTCCACCTCTGGGTATATTCCCAAAAGAATTGAAAGCAGGGTTTCAAAGAGATATTTGTATATTCATGTTCATAGCAGCATTATATCCAATAACCAAAATGTGGGAAAACCTAAGTATCTATGGACCAGCAAACAGATAAACAAAACAGTGTAAACAGACAATGATATATTATTTTGCTTTAAAAAGGAAGGAAATTCTGACACATGCTACAAATAGATAAGCCTTGAGAACATCATGCTAAATGAAATAAGCCAGTCACAAAAGAGCAAATACTGTATGATTCCACTTATATGAGGTACCAAGGGTATTCAAATGCATAGAGACATAAAACAGAAGGGTAGTTTAGTTGCCAGGTGCAGGAGGGAAGGAAGAATGGGGATTTAGTGTTTAATGGATACAGAGTTTCAGTTTTGTAAGATGAAACACATTCTGAAGATGGATGGTGGTGATGGTTGCACAACAATGTGAATATACTAAACAGTACACTTAAAAATCATTAATATGGTAAATCTTATGTTTTGTGTATTTTACCACAATTAAAAAAATTTTGCGGTGGTGTTATATCTTTGGCTGGTTTGGGTAGTAGGGTGATGCTGGCTTCATAGAACGAGTTTGGGAGAATGGTTTCTGTTTCAATTTTTTGGAATAGTTTGGAAAGAACTGGTATTAATTCCTCTTTAAAGGTTTGGTAGAATTCAGAAGTGAAGTCACCTGGTCCTGGGCTTTTCTTTTTTGGAAGATTTCTGATTAGTTTTCAATCTCATTGCTTGTCATTGGTCTGTTCAGTTTTTCTATGTCTTCTTGGTTCAATCTTGGTAGTTTGTATGTGTCAAGAAATTTATCCATTTCTTCCAGATTTTCAAATTTGTTGGCATACAGTTGTTCATAATAATCTCTAATGATTCTTTGTACTTCTGCAATACTCATTGTGATAACCTTTTTTTCATTTCTGATTTTTATTTGGGTCTTCTCTCTTCTTTTTTTTAGTAAGTCTGGCTGTGGTTTGTCTATTTTGTTTATCTTCTCAAAAAAACAACTTTTTGTTTCATTGATCTTTTGTTTCGTATTTTTGGTCTCTATTTCATTTAGTTCTGCTCTAATTTTAATTATTTCTTTCTACCTACTAACTTTTGGATTGGATTGTTCTTGTTTTTCTAGTTCCTTGAGGTGTAAATTTAGGTTGTTTATTTGAAATCTTTCTACTCCCTTGATGTAAGCATTTATTGCAATAAACTTTCTTCTTAGTACTGTTTTTGGTGGGACTGTAAATTAGTACAGCCATTACGGAGAACAGTATGAAGGTTCCTTTAAAAACACAGATAGAACTTCCATATGATCCAGCAATCCCACTTCTAGCGATATATCCAGAGGATTGGAAAACATCAGGTCGAAGGCATACTTGCACTTCCATGTTTATTGCAGCTCCATTTACAAAAGCTAGTCAATGGAAGCAACCTAAATGTCCATTGATGGATGACTGGATAAGGAAATTGCAGTATATATACATAATAGAATACTACTCCGCCATAAAAAAGAACGAAATTCTACCATTTGAAACAACATCGATGAGCCTGAAGAAAATTATCCTAAGTGAAACAATCCAGGGACAGAAAGACAAATACCACATGTTCTCACTCATAACTGGGAGCTGAATCAATAAATAAACAAATGAACAATAAAGAGAGACAGAGAGAAAGAAGGAAAGAAACAATCACAGTAATACATTGGAATTTAGAAAACTAGAAGTGGAAAACAAGAGAGGAGGGGGAAAGGGAGGGGGCTAATGAGGAATTGTAAACAGATGCAAAGAATTATGTACTGTATGATGAATAAGGTAACTATACTTATCTAACCACAACACATTCTACACAATTATTGAAAATCAACATTGTGCCCCACATGAATGTACAATAAAAGAGGAAAAAGAAAAATGAGAGAAATCCAAAAAAAAAAAAATTTAAGTAGCTCTGAAGAAAGGATGATGCTTATAACATATAAATTATACCTCAATATGCCTGACTTTGGGGAAAAAAATCTTTTCAAAGTTCCTCTAACAATTACACTTTCATTCTACAAGTCAACAAATACTCGTATTTATCAATCACTCTCTGATCTGGATCTGATTTCCATGGGTTTCTTCAGAGGCTCCTCTGGCAAGGACAGGGAACACCCTTTTCACTCCCACTGTGTGGAAAGTGTCAAAGTGGGAAGGAACTTGGGAAAAGCTGCACAGCTGGGAAGTGATGAAGTCAGGGCAAAGAACCCAGCCTGATGCCCAGGGCCGTGTTTTGCCAGCCAGTTGCCTTTTCTCATCTGCTCCACTAATTCGGCAAATGAGAAAGCAAAGGCTCAGAAAGGTTAAGTAAATTCTCCAAAATCACAGAGCTGGCCAGTAAGCCCATGGGCAAGATGTCAACCAATTTCAAGTCTAGCATTCTTTCCAACATACCACAGAAAACGATATTCAGGGAGAAAAGGTACCACTAGGATCCCACTGGAATGTCCAAGGCATCTGACCCCCACCATTTTCAACCTTCTCCCCATGAACAACTAATAGTTTCATTTAATCATCCACTCACAACAAATCTTCTATAAGAACTTAATTTTTCTTTAAAAAAAATCCTCTGGGGCCGGCCCGGTGGCGCACTGCGCTAGTGCGCCGCTTGGGAAGTGCGGTTGCGCTCCCGCTGGGGGTTCGGATCCCACATACAGACCGGTTCCCGCTCACTGGCTGGGCGAGGCGCGGGGGCAATGCCGAGGGTTGCGATCCCGTTGCCGGTCCTGGTCCGGTACGGGGGCGACACTGAGGGTTGCGATCCGTTGCCGGACACGGAAAAAAAAAAAAAAAAAAATCCTCTGGATACAGTTCCCCCTTACAGTTACACATTCATTAGTCAATCAGATAATTATTAGTCGCCTAATAATTTGGATCCTATTAACATGTGTTTCTTCAAGGACTCTTCTGGTAGAAAAATGGAAGGATCCTCAACACTGCCACTATTTGGGATTACCACAAAGCAATCAAAAATTCCATCAGAACATAACCAAGGGCCAAAATGCATGGTACCATCAAGGAATACAGCCATCAAAAAGAAAGAGTTCCACATAAATTTACCAACAGCTTTCACTCATGGTCTCAACATTCCAAACAAACTTTCCAGTTCTACAAGGAGCCTAGCATTTACTGAACATTTACCGAGCACAGCACCAGGGCTTTCCCTCAAAGCAACCTTGTGAGATAAGTATCAATATCCCAATTACAAATAAGGACACTAGGGTGAGAAGAATTAAATAATTTCCGAAGGTCACACAGCAAAAAATGATCATTATAGATTCAACCTCAGGTCTCTCTAATTTCAAATACTATACTTGCCCTAAAAGTCAGTGATTGCTAAGAAATAGAAAACATACAGCTAGTAGTATATTACTAATTTGGATTTTGAAGTGCATTTTGTTAAGACCACCAGACATGCAAGTATATCAACTACTTATCCAGTCAACAAACACTTGAGCTCCTCTCAGGGATGGAACCCAGTACTAAAGACATTGCCAGTAGCCAAGAAAAAGACTACCCATATTTTATCAGTCCTAACTTCAAGAGGATTACAACCTAGTAAAGGCATGGAGCTGGCTAGTTAGCTCAGCTGGTTAGAGTGCAGCCTTATAATAGCAAGGTCACAGATTCAGATTCCCCTGCCGGCCAGCTGCCAAAAAAAAAAAAGAAAAGAGAAATTACAATCTAGTAAAGGCAATGCCAATCTTATCTCCTAATAAGGGAGGTAAATTCTTGCGTGCAGATTTCAAATAATAAAACAGAAAACCTGTAATATCCCATCATAAGAAAGGATTAAGCGATGAGGGAAGACAGATTGTGGCAGACAGAAGAAGAGAGAATGCCAGCCTTGAAACAGGGATAAGTGGACGGAAATTGGGAAAGTAGATTCAGCAGAGAGAAACTTTGAGAAGAGAGGTCCAGAGCAGAGCTACCCAACAGAAATAAAATGTGTCACATATGTAACTTAAGTTTTCTCGTAGCCATATTGAAGAAAGTAAAAAGAAACAGGTGAAATTAATTTTAATAATATATTTAACCCAATAGAGCCAAAATATCATTTTAACATGTAAACAACATAAAAATAGTAATGGGATAGTTCACATTTGTTTTTTCTTATTAAGTCTTCAAAACCCAGTGCATATCTTACCCTTACAGCACACCTTAGCTGCGCTGTCCCCATTTCAGTGCTCAACAGCCTCATGTGGCTAGTGGCTACCAATTCTGACACACAAGTCTAGAATCAAACCAGTTAGGTGTTTGTTTGTTCTTTTCTTTGAGGGGCAGTGATTAAGCCAATTAGGCCAAAGCAGTGGCTTCATGCCGACATCCTAAACAGAGAACTTAAAAAGTCAGACTAAGTTTGGACTTTATCTATGCAGGGACACAAGGAATGTTCTAGAACAGGTACTGACACATAAGGTCTGTATCAATCACTGAAGTTGCTGCTCCACTGCCAAAATCCAAGATTCTCAGGAACTGCAGCCTCCCAGAAGGCCATGCCATCTGCCTGTCCATCTCTCTCATCAGCCCCCTGGTCCCTCAAGCCTCATTCCCAGGGGCCCTTCTGACTTAACTTGTCTCAGTGGGACCCTATGTATTCCCAGTCATTTACATGATAATGTCATTATCAACCCGAAACCCTTTGCCCCTTATTTTCCTGGATAAGCTCATCAGTCCCCAAAGAAAGTAAATTCCAAAGTCCCATCTTCCTATCCCTGCTCCTGGACTGGCCAGTCCCCCTGAAGACTGCCTTTAAACATTAGGGAATCAGGGCAGGGGCGGAGGGGAGACCAGGAATTCCAGTTCTCTAACTTTACCACAACCCTCTCTGCAGCTTCCCACTCTTTTTATTGACATACTATTCATTCTCTATCATCTTCTACATCAGATCTGACTTTCTGCACCCAAGGACCCAAAGCCACTCTAAGGTCCCTTAATGTTTAGCTGATAAACCTGCCTCCCACATTATTTTAAAAACACTCTCCCTTAACACCCTTCCTATAAACCTCAAAATATTTCTGTCTCTTTACCTGGCCTTCCTGCCTGGCTGCCTCAGGAGATGTGATCTTATCATTGTCCACACCAGTGCTGGTGCTCCTGATCCGAAGCTCCCTCTAAATCAGGTGTCCACTCCTCACGGGCATCTTCAATTCCGCCTCCCTGTTTCCAGTGTGCCTACTGAATAAGACTGCCCTTACCCTCTCAAGTCACCATTTCATTCTTCTTTATTGCCAAAGATTTTCCTTCAAAATCTCTTGGAAAAAAGTGCACCCTCACCATCTCTACTCTGTCACCATTCTTGACAGTGAGAAATGGGGCTTCCATTCCCAGTTGCTCTCTGAAAGGTTTCCAGTGATTTCTGAACTTGACACAATGGCCTCTCCTCATCCATTTGCAACCAACACAGAAAAGTTATAAGGAAGAAAGTAAAAAATCAGCTACATCTCTACACCCTGAGATACACACCTGTAATGTTCTGGTGACCATCCTTCACCCTATCTGTTTATGCATACATACACACATGGGTAATTTTCCATGATGTTTTATCTCAGACATTTTGTAAGTAGTTTTTTTCTGGTTTTTTGTTTTTTTGCCTCCTGCCTACCTCCTTCCATACTACCAACCTCTCTTCTCCCAAACAACATTAACATATGCACAAGAATTTTTTTATCCTTTTATGTTCTACAAAAAATGGGATTATATTATATATGATTCTTGCCTCTTTTCTCATGGGAATCCTTCCAGGTCAAGTGGTTACAGAAATCCAAGGCATGGATATGCCACATTTTATCCAACTGTTGAAAACATCCACTTAGTTTCCAATTCTTTGCCACTACAAACAATGCTGCAATAAATATTCTTGTACAAATTACATACAGCTGCTTTTATTTCTATGTGATAGAGTCCCAGGGGAGAAATTGCTGGGTCAAAGGCTATGTGCATTTGAAATTTTAATAGACTCTGCCTGAATGCTTTCCAAAATGGCTATTCCCACTAGCAATGCTTGAAAACACCCTGCCAGCAGGAGGTAATGTCATTTTTAAAATTTTTGCCAGTCTTGGTGGTCTGATGTACATAAAGTTTAGAAACTCTCCCTCACATTCCATCCTACTCTGTGGCTTTCAGGAAATTAACTCTCTCCTTTGACAATCCTTTCTGAACCACCTTCTCTGTTTCCTGTTCTTCTTTAACCTCCAAAAATTAAGCACAGAACAAGGTTCTGTCCCTATCCTTTCCTCCTGTCTTTGTTTGCTCTTCTTTGACAATTTCATTCTTTCACAGGATTTCAGTCATCCCCTGCAGGAGCTGAATCTAAATCTACATATCCAGCCAAGACCTCTCCCTTGAGCTCCAGATTTCTAACTGCTCATGGGATATTTCTCATAGAACCTGCTGACACCTCAAAAATCAGAAGGATCAAATCCAAGCTCTCCTTGACTTATCCTAAACCCATCCCGCCCTCAGTTCTTTTAGTAGAGTAGCACCACCCCTATCACAGGTACCCAGACTTGAACACCCATTGTCGTTTTTACTTCTCCCTACACTTTGCCCCTATATCCAGCCAGTTGCCCAGTCTGGACAGTTCTCTCTCCTCTCTCGTATCCACCCAGTATGGACTCTCCTCACAGATCACCAGACTCCTGCAGTAGCCTAGCTCATACCCTCAGCTCTGGCATGCACACTTGACCTAGCCAGTCCACCCTCCCTCCAATACCTCTGCTTCTGGAGACCAAGTTAAGCCCAGACATCCTAACCACACTTTCAAGCTCCTGTTCCAATCTACCTCTCCAGCCTTTTGATCAATGACTCCCTCATACTCCAAACTCAACATGAGCAAGTCTGACTGCTGTAGGCTAGAGGATATTCTTTTCGCCTTGAAGAATTTATGGAGAAGGAACAGAAAATGTAAACAGACAATTACTGGAATTCTCTCTACTGCTCTCACCCTGCATCAGCCAAGGAAATGTCTTTCTCTCTTAGTTTTAAAGAGGAAAAATATTTGGTGGAAGAAATTGAATAAGTAAATGAATCATGTAATATAAAATGACAAGAACCTGCAATAAAGTATATGTGTAGTGTACACTCGCGAAATGACCAAAAACTAAAGACAAAAGAAGATCCACCACAGTGAAAAGCACCCTACATTTATACAAATAGCAGAGAATCATTTTACAATCACATCTGCCTCATCATAGTTTCATGAATCAGATATTCATAAGTGGCTAGCATTAAAACTCACCAAGATTTATATCATAGGGAAAAAAGTCAGTAAAGTCTACAAAATAAAGCTTATTAAATATAACTTGAAGAGACAAAACTCAAAAACTACTTAGCATAATACTTCACCTTTAAACTAAACTCTATCTGCATAATTGAGGGAAGACAATTAAAAAATAAGGTATAATGTAGATGACCTCAAAGAGAACAAACACTAGCTAGAGATATGAAACATACCTATGAAATAAGAAGGGACAAAGAAAAATACATTTTCAAGGGCAAAGAGTTAATAAAAATGGAATATGAATACAAGTAGCATGTGATTAGCCAAAACAGATTTTTCTGGACTTTGGTACATAGAAAAAGTCCCCACATTTTTTGTGTCAAAGCAAACAGAATTACAAGATAACTTTAAAGTATGTAAGGTCTCTAATAAATACACATTTCTTAATTTTTGCTTAGTTTTGTTGTTGGTAGACACAAAAGTACAATGGTCTGCCCTACTTCAGTTGAATATATATATATATATATATATACACACACACACACACACATGTACATATTTGTATATATCCTTGCCTAGTAGTATCTTAAATGTTTTCTAACCCAACAATAATGATTAGAATCCAAGTTTCAATAACACTCAGCACTTAGGAAAGACTGAGTGCTCCTCCACTGACTAGAAGAACTCCAGCTCTTCTGATGGAGACTGTCAACAACCCATCATCCCTGCTAATGGTGGGATGCAATGTCACAGATAATTTAAGCAGCTGTCAAAGCTGAGCAGCTCTTCAGAATTCCATATGGCTTGTAAAACACACATGTGCTCTACTCCCTTCCCCCTCTCAAGAAAGAGTTGGGAGGAAGGACATGAAGTCAGACAAACTGGGAATCAAGCCCAGCTCTGTGCTTCAATATCCCCATCTGCAATATGAATTTCCAATAATCTTTTTGTGCAGTAGAGGGAGGCATCTATTTGAAAAGCTATGTGAAGTGCCTAGCGCAGTGCCTGACACATAAAAGGTATTCAGTGAATATTAGTTACCATGCTTTTCTTATCTTCCCTTGAACTCCTCAACCTTTAACAGCATGCCATTTCCAAAATGCAGAATTCTCCTAAGCAAAAGAGACAAACTCTATGCCAAACTCTTAATATGGAGAACTTATAGAATATCAAATATCTAAGTAAGTTGAAAGAGATACTACCTGCTTTCCACATCACCTATGGCACACACACTTGCAGTAGCACAGATGATCTATGCTAGCTGTGGACCCCAAAACTGAGCCACACTACAGGAGCCATGATGATTGGTAAGCACCTTATGCACAGCCCAAGGTAGAAGCAGCAACCATGTACCACAGGTAGGGACATGTGAGGAGCAGGAAAGGAAATGA
Organism: Galeopterus variegatus; assembly: GCF_000696425.1. NCBI lineage: Eukaryota > Metazoa > Chordata > Mammalia > Dermoptera > Cynocephalidae > Galeopterus > Galeopterus variegatus. The sequence continues at coordinate 276,683 of NW_007727269.1, forward strand.
GAGGACACTCAGAAGCCCTGGCATAATGCTCAGACTCACTAGGTGGGAGAAACTGGGTGAATAATTTGACTTCTCTCACCTCCGTCCTCTGCAGTGAGTCTGAACTCACTCTAAGGTATCTCCCAGTATTTTAGGATTCTAGTGGATCAGGGACTCCAAATGCTACAGCATAACATTCTAAGGTGTGCGGGGTGTGGGTGTGTACGTGTGTAGTATTTCTATAATAGCATCAGAAATTGTCCTGTGCTTAATTCTATAAAATATCATTATATATATATATATATACTATAGAATCATGAATTAATGGGGTTTGGATAGCTGGTTGGTTTTTGCTTTTAAACCCCACCCCAACACCACCGAGCACAGTAGAAAAATATGGTTTTTGTAAGATTACATTCAATCAAAAGCTCAAAAAAGGGAAAAATCAAAATATTGTAAGGATTATCTTTCCCTTCCTGCTCTGTGAACTTCCTTTCACTCAGTGAATTCTCGTGGTTAAGAACAGGGTGAGGTTGGAGCCCTGAAGTGAAGAGCTGTGCAGTGTAAGATGGGATAGGACAATGCCAGGGGGCAGGGGGTGGAGAGAAACAGGACTTGAACATAAAATGTTTATATTAAACCGGTCATAGGAAATATGATCTCTTTGAAATTGTGGGCTCTACTCAAACACTACGTGTTATTATTAAATACTCCTTTTTTCTTTCTATAAAGAAATTCAGTGAACTATCAGCTTTGATATATTTACAATACTTTTCTTGGAGGAAGTCCAGAATCTACATTTGGTTTTAAAAGAAGGTTCTTCCTGCATGGAAGCTATCTCAAAAAGCCAAAACACACAATCAGAACAGCTGAGCCTCTCATTAACATTTTCCAAGCATACAGTAGCTATGCACCATCGGGCACCCACCAAAACCTCTCCAAACATATCAAAAGACTGCCAACTTCTCTATGCATTTACAAAAATAATTCCTGAAAAAGTGTCTGTTTTCAGGAGAATTCCACTTTTACTGGTATGCCCATCAAAAGTTTACTGTCTCCCCATAGAGAATTGACTGGTTTTAGTGACTTGGCCAAAAATCAAAATAGCTGTAATTAAATGGAATTGTGAGAGCCAGATGAGGTATAAAAACTGAGGGCAATCCCAAAGGAACTAAAATTATGCTTAGCACATGTTTAAATTATATACCAGTCATAGGGCAAACCACTGTCAGACACACCTCTCAGGAAAAAAATAGACCAATATGACCAAAGGAAGTGTGCACTGAGACAAGCCATTTCACAAGTCAGAATTGAGATTGGTTAAAGTCATTGTCTACATTTTTCAAAATAAAAATCTCACACTCAATTATTTTAACATGATACAAAAAACCTGGGAAGCCGCAGGATGTCAATTCAGTTTGAGTTATAAATTGAAACACTCGTGGAATGCAGCAGCTATATAGGTCAGGTCTAAAGGAGAGAACTTGTAGTTCAAAAGATAAAGCACAGACTAAATGATCACCTGCCCCCAAATTTTCCTAAATAGTGTCAATTCCAGAATAACTACCCCATCCCTTTATGACAATTATGCCTTACAAATTAAGTGGTTACCTGAAATCTCTTAAGGACTCATTTTTTATGTCACTCCCCAGTATGGAAGATTCACACAACACTACCAAGACCTGAAAGAACTGCTCTTAAATTTCATTAATTTTTTTTACCTCCTCCCAGGGCTTAAGAAAAACATTTGTTGATCTATGAATATAGCAATATCTCCCAAATCCCCCACGGCCCCTCATTTCTAGGGAAACTTCACCCAGAACAAAGCTGGTCACCTGTCTATAACATTTTAAAAGATTTGTTACAATAACACAATCGTAAAAATTTTAAGATTGTCATGGGAGTCCCATGCCTATATGGCACAGGTTTATATAATCCGTATGCACCATTATCATATATATTTACAGTCACTCAACATGAACATTAGAGTCTGGTAAAAGTATGTAGGCTGTATTAGTCCGTTTCTATTGCTTATAATGGGGAACTGGGTAATTTATTTTTTTTTTAATGTATTGCTTATAGTTTTAGAGACTGGAAGCCCAAAGTCCAAGGAACACCTTTGGAGAGGGTCTTCTTTGGTGGTAGCTTTACAGCAATGCAGGGGTCTCACAAGACAGAAAATGGTAGAGAGACAGACTCTCATGTTTTTTCTTTAAAGCCCTCAGAACCACACCCATGACCACTGTTATTAATCCATTCAGTACAGCTCGGTCCTACAATCTAATCACCTCTTCAAGGCCCCCTACCTTTCAATTACCATAATAGGATTTCCCACCCTCAACAGTTACAGTGAGGATTAAGCCTCAACCAGGTTGAGAGGCATCCAATCTACAGTTGTAGGTAAAGCAGCACTCATTTCCACATGGTTGAGACCAGAGCAAACATCAGAGACGGTCTGTCAAATTCCAGGACATCAGGCACTATTTCCAGCTCTGTTAATTCACTGACATCCCAGAGACCTCAGCAAGGCCTCCTGCCCCAAGAGCTCATCACCTCCCATCTGCTGGGTGATGCCTGAAATTCCACTCTCAGAGCTTCAGTCTCTTCTTTGGTTCAGTCCATCATACTCTTTCAAAAAATATTTTGCTGCCTTCTATCTCCACTACCCCCATCTTAAAATTTATTCTTGAAGGAGAGGCAGGAAAGAGTACAGAGAGGCTGCAACACAAACTTTTTTTTTTTTTTACATTCTATGATGTTGTTGTGGAGCAGATGGGAGGGAGAGGGGAAAGGGGAAGAAAATGGGATGGAAGGAGGATGCAGCAGGGGCAGGACTGAAACCTGTGGCACCCCCCATTCCCACAGGGGAGACCAGGGGGCTTCAAGAAGTGGCTTGGCCATTACCGGGCTGGGTGCAGATATCAGAGAGGTGTGGCAAAAGCCCTTGCCCCCCACCACCTCAGCTTGGGAACCCAGGGCCCTTCTTGCCGGGGCTCGGTGGTTGTCGCTGGGCAGGTTGCACATGTCGGGGGGGGCATGGATGAGGCCCCTGGCCCCCCACCACCCCAGCTCAGGAGAGCCTGGGGCGCTTCCTGCAGTGGCTAGGTGGTTGTCACTGGGCTGGTTGCGTGTGTCAGGGGGTGTGGCAAAGGCCTGAGGTCCCCACCCTCAGGACTGATTGAGGGTGTCAGGGGGGTGTGGCCAAGGCCCCCGCCCTCAGGACTAGTTGCAGGTGTCAGGGGGCAGGGCTGAGGCCCCCGGCCCTCCTCCATTTCTGGCTTTGTAGCCCAGGAGATTTCCAGTCCTTCTAGGTGTTATAGGTATTCTTTGGTGAAATAAGTGCTTTACTAGTTAATATCAAACTTTGTCTCTAGTTCTGGGTACATTTTTCTTTCAGCTCTGTGTTGGATTATTTGCTGTTTCCACCACTTAAACTCTGTGCTGGAACTAATTTGTTATCCTTTGCTTACTTCTAAAATGGAGAAATTTTCTGTGGGGACCAGTTCTTGAGCTCGTGGTTGAGCTAAATTGCGGCTTTGCTGCTGATTCCCTAGGGAAGGCTTTGTGCAGCTCAGGTTTTAATGATTGACTTTATAGGTACTTTTATAGGTACCTTTATAGGTACTTCCGACTCTTGAGAGATCCGGTGCACCTGGGTTGTGTAGAAACTCTGGTCTGGGCCTGAGTCTTTTCATCCAATTGCACCCCATGCAATTTTATATTCCTGACCAGTCTCCTCTGCGTGGTCCTACGCTGATTGGTGGTTGATCAGCTGTCCTTGCTGTGTCCCAGTATTCTCCCAGTGGACCCATCTCCCCCACCACCTGTGCTCCAAACACTTCCCATAGGGTGGGCCATGCACTGGTACCTTGCAATGACTCAACCTGAGTGGCTCCTTTTTTTTCAGTTGTTGTGGATCCTCATTCCTATGTGGCTCCTCATTCCTATGCTGGCCTGGGGGCCATCAAGGCCCTCTTCTCCCCTGCTGCCTCCAAGCAACTTCATTCGAAGGGCACAGCTGTGGCTTTTGCCAGCTCCTGCTCCATGCACTCAGCAGCTCCAGTCTGGAAGTGGCTGGGATTTGAAATGGTCAGAGCAGTTTTTTCTTTCTCTCATCATGGCTTCTCCTGCCTTCATGCACTCCATAGGTCTCTCCTCCTCATCCCCTGAGCTCTGGTGGCCCCAGCCTGGCTGTCATTGCTTTCTTATAGTTGTAAATTGGTTGATTTGTGGGAAAGAGTGACACTGGGGACCACCTAATCTGCCATCTTGACCGGCAGTCCACAAACATTTTAGAAAAGCTCCCCAGTTAATTAAGATAGATCCTATCCCCACACTGGGAATCTCTGCTATAGCTAAGGTTCTGACCCACTTTGTTTCCTTCAGAGATATTCTAGGGAGAGAAATTTGTATCCATGGCTCTCTAACTTTGACAGGTAAGACATGTTTTATCTTGTGACTTGGTATACCCAGATGTGATGGTTAATTTTACATGTCAACCTGCAAGATGTTTTTGGATGAGATTAACATTCAAACTCGTGAACTCTGAGTAAAGCAGACTGCCCTCCATAGTGTGAGTGGGCCTCATCCAATCAGTTAAATAGAATAATGATAGAACAAAAAAGACCAGCTTCCCCGAGCAAGAGGGAATTCTCCAGCAGACTGCTTTTGGACTTCATCTGTACCGTCAGGTCTCCTGGGTCTCCAAACTGCTAGCCTACACTGCAAAGTTTGGACTTATGGGCTTCCATAATTTTGTAAGCCAGTTCTTTATAAAACTACACACACTGGGGCTGGCCCGGTGGTGCACTCGGTAGAGTGCGGCGCTTGGGAGCGCAGTGGCGCTCCCGCCGAGGGTTCGGATCCCATATACAGACCGGTCCGCTCACTGGTTGAGCGCGGTGCGGGCGCGACACCAAGGGTTGCATCCCATTGCCGGTTGCGGTACGGGCGCGACACTGAGAGTTGCAATCCCGTTACCGGTCACGAAAAAAGACAAAAAGGAAAAAAAAAAAACTATACACACTGTATTAGTCTGTTTCTTTTGCTTATAACAGAATACCTGAAACTGGGTAATTTACAAAGAAAATTTATTTCTTACAGTTTTGGAGGCCAGGAAGTCTACAGCTCAGGGGACACATCTGCTGAGGGACTTTTTGGTGGGTGGTGACTCTCTACAGCAACATAGGGTGTCACATGTTGAGAATGGGCTGTGCAAGAGAGAGCTAACTTTCTCACTTGCTCTTCTTTTGAAGCCATAAGAACCACACCCATTACTCCATGAATGGATCAAATCCAATCACAAGGGCAGGACACAGTCCTCACAATCTATTCACCTCTTAAAGGTCCCACCTTTCAAATACCATAATTGGATTCCCCACTCTCTTAGCACTGTTACAATGGAGGTCAAGTTTGCAATACATCTACTTCTGGGGGACACATTTAACCCATAGCATGCACACATGCACACACACACTCCCTATTGGCTCTGTTTCTCTGGAGAACCCTAATACACTAGATGATAGATAGGCTATAAATATATATTAAAGTTTCAAGAAACAATAATTATCCTTACTACATGCACTCTATTTAGATACCTTCTATTCCATATTACGGTATGTTATTCCACCTCATACGTGACTTAATATGGATCTTGGTCAAAAAAGTCAGAAAGCTACTAAGAAAAAAAAAAAGTCTATATGTAGGGGGAAAAAAACTGACCCACTAAACTAATTCACTATTCATGACTCATGGTCTGAAAAACAGTTTTATTGAAAAGGTTGCACACTATACACAGTGTTCTGCACCTGGGTTTCTTCACTTAGTATACACAGAGATTGTTTCATACTTATTTAGATTGTTTCTATTTCAATCTTTTCTTAAAAGGAGAATGAGCTAAGGAAGAGTGAAAATAAGAAGTTCAAAAAACCCAGAAGAGAGAAACATTGATTACCAAAGTCAAGTTTAAACTAATTCACAACTTCTCTAAAGCCAATTTTAGGGCTTCCATAAAGCAGTTGTCAAAAGGAACCAAGTGCAGTAGGCAGACATCTTCTTGGGACATTTGCACATTATGAGGTCTTTCATTCCTTTTACTGAAACATTGGTACTGCTGCTCTCTCTCCCATCTATTTTGCAGTAAAGATTAGGAAATTCATTTCAGGCCTGACCATTAGACTTACAAGAACAGGTTAAATTATTTCAATTCAATTACACACCTGCTGTCTATAAAGGCAGGAAGACACATCACTATTACCCAAATCATTTCTCCCCTTTCCTTTTCTTACTAGAATTTTCCCATTTCTACCTGAATTCAGCTGTTTATCTTTTATGTTACCACAAAAGTTTCAAACTTATTTCCTACCTGTTTATATATTCTAAACACAGCTTCTTATATTAAAAGTCACAACTTCAAAGTTATGTCAAGTCTTAGATTCTTTCAACTCTAAGAGTCTACAGTTTCAAGAGTATACAGAATCAGAGAAAGCTCCAAGTGTTAAGAACCTTAGAAATTGTCTCTTCTACTAGATTCATTCCTGTATTAGGTTTTTCAGAGGGGCCCCAGGGACCTCCTCCCCCTACGAGTTCTTTTGTCCTTTACCCCTACTGCAATTAATACAATTTCAATTTCACCTTGTTTGCATATTGGAGTATGTAGTTTGGAACAAAAGATACCTCTGATTTTCAAAGGTTTGAAAACCACTAATATTGTACCATTTCACAGATAGGAAACAAACCCTGAGAAGCTGAATGACATCCACGGATCTCCATCCCCACTCACTGCAGACCAAACCTCAGCCTCCAGGGCAGGGGTTCGCCAAATGTGCACCTGGAAACATCTTAAAAATGCAAATTCTTGGGCTGATCCCTGATCTACTGAATCAAAAACTGTGAGGATGAGGCCCAGCAATTTATGTTTTAACAAGCTCTCCAGGTGATTCTGAGGCCCTAAAGTTGGAGAACCTCTGTTCTAAAGCAATACCCAATGTGCTTTCTATTATTCTTTCTCTTCCCATCCCAATCCTACATCTCTACTGCAGTACATTTCAAGAAACTGAACCCAAAATATTGAACTTACCTATAGATTCACCCACTGAAAAAGTAAAAAAATCACAATAAGGTATTCAAATACTACTATACTGCAGTTAATGCATTTCTCTTTTCTTACAATTAAGAACACTCACATCCAAAAGGATCAAATAAAAGTTTGAATTTTCAAAGAATAATTAAAGAGGGCAGAATTTACTAATATCTCAGAAATTGAGCCTTAAAAGGGCTAAGCAATGCTAAGAAGTTTATTTCCAGAAAACCAGGACTGTGGCACCCTAGACTTTAGTGACCTATAATAACTAATAGAACACAAAAGAGACAAAAAAATGGGAAGATTATTAAACTGAGACAGCTCCTTCCAGGAAAACTTTTCTCAGAAACCTGAAAATAAATAGGAACACAACTATTTCTCACCCCTAGCCCAAGGCAATTGATTTCATTATTAATTTCCCTATACCCCATATTTTGTGAGGAAAATTTTATATTTTATATATATATATATGGCACTATACAGACTAGCTGTTAGTTGTCAGCCATATCTCAATCTCATGCTATTTTAACAAATTTCAAGAATGCAAAATGAAAAATTACAACATGAAGCTTGAACATTTAAAACTATGAGATATTACTGTGAGAATCAACCTATCAAAACTGCTACTCACTTTTTTTCTTTATAGAAAAAATCTTTTAAACCAGTCCTATTAAGCACTCACTAAATGCACTTTATCTTGAAAACTGAATGTGTAATAAAGTGAAGGGGCTTGCTTTTGAGGGGTACATGAAGGGAACCTTTTAGCTCATTTCCTGCATAATGGGATTGGCTCACGAAGAACTTAAGCATTGCCATAGCCTCTGCTCATTTATCCACATTTCTAAGATTTATTAGTATAAAGGAATACATTGTTATAATGATAACTTGGTAGGCAAAGCCTTCTTCCTCTCTTGGCAACTATAAAGCTACACGACTACACTAGTTGTCAGGTTGAGGCAATAGCTACACTAATTGTATGGCTAGGCAATTCACAACTAAAGCCAAACGTTTCATTATTTTAGTTATACTAAGTTTCCATTTGTATTGTCCAGGCTAGGGGTTAGGACCCACAGACCCTTCAAACCAATTGTACAGACTGGGTCACAGACCCCTCACATGCAGGTCCACTCTAGGTAATTGGGAAAGATCCTAGGAGCCGTTGGCAGATGACACGAGCTCAGTCCTCAGCAGCAGCGTCCAGCAGCAGTGGCGAAAGGGATGGCCTCTCAGAGGGTCCCAGGGACACAGCCTCCAGCAGCAGCAGTGACCTCCCCATGGCCCCTCAGGGACATCCCGGGGACGGGGTGGAGCGCGTGGATCAGAGCCATTAGTCCTTTATACTTAGGCCCATAACCCAGGACACTTGGGTGCCCATATGCAACTACATTAGACAGTAACCAAGGAACACCTGGGTACACGTGCATATTTACATCAAACGCTCGGCAAGATTCTGAACATCTGAGAGGCCCTGACCATTTTCCTATATTTTCCCAACAGTAACCCTCCTTTCCCACCCTCCCCACCACCACCTACCAGCACAAGCTCCTGCCTGCTTGCACATACCTGCAAAAGCCTATGTAATAATTCAATAACAAAGACACTGACTTGAAAAGTAGACTTGGGACCATAATTTAAGGGTGAGCTCTACTTGACTAGACAGTAAGCTTCCTTTTCTTGGACCCTCCACTATCACTACAAGGCTGTAGGTACCTGCCCTTTCACAGCAATTGAGGGTGCATTTGGGGATGCAGCACACTGCCTTACAAACGTAAATCGGTCATAGCCCCCAAACTACCACCTGTACAAACACATTATTAATCTCTTCCATTAGTTTGGATATAATCAAACATATTTTGAATTTCATGGTCATCTACTTTATAATTATCTTGTTTGTAATCAATACAGGCTGATAGAGAAGATATCAGTTTTAAAACAATAATTAACAAAAACATCATAGTTATTTATAACATAAAGATAGGACAAAGCTGTGATTCTTCTTAAATAAAGAGGTGAACTACATTGCTTCTAATATTCATTTCAGCTCAAATAATATATATGGTATCCTCAAATCCCCTACTCACATTTGATTGGAAAAGGGCCTGTTTATCTTAGGGCAGATGATACAATCTGCTTTAACCAATATAATTAGCACCATTTGTAGGCCATTGTTTATATAAAGTTGTACATTCTTTTGGTCAGGATATAAAGTACACAAGTTAAGAAGCTGTTATTGCTTTTGCTAATTCTAAAAATTCATAGGCTTAATTTCCATTCCCATAGAAAATCTAAAACATTTCCTGGCTTTTTGACATATTTCTAGTAACAAGTCCTTCCAATTCTTAAGCACTAGAGAAAAAAGTCTAGAGTAAAAAATTCTGGGATCTAGGCCTGGCTCTTTCTACTGTTAACTTCTTGGGATAGAGGAACTGAACCAGGTCATTTAACTTGCCAGAAACATCAGGTTTCTCTTCTGAAAAATGGATTGAATTAGATGATTTCTAGAGTTTTCCTCTGTTCAAAAATGCTTGCTAACATATGACAACCATTAAGATAATACAGCACGGTTCGTGACTTGGGACCACGACATTTTGAATATGCACATTTGAATATAAATTTTCATTTAAGTATCACTTTTATTTACATAGGTTTTTCAAGTTTGTCCTATCATCTAAGCACACAAATATAAATGCACTTTTATTTTCTTTTTTATTTTTTTTATTTTTCCTTTTTGTCTTTTTTCATGACCGGCAACGGATCACAACCCTCAGTGTCATGCCCGTACCGGACCGGGACCGGCAACGGGATTTTTTTTATTTTTCCTTTTTGTCTTTTTTCATGACCGGCAACGGATCACAACCCTCAGTGTCATGCCCGTACTGGACCGGGACCGGCAACGGGATCGCAACCCTCGGTGTTGCGCCCGCACCTTGCTCAGCCAGTGAGCGGGAACTGGTCTGTATGTGGGATCCGAACCCTCGGCGGGAGCGCCGCCGCACTCCCAAGCAGCGCACTGTAGCAGTGCGCCACCGGGCCGGCCCCTATAAATGCACTTTTAAAAATTATTCACAATTTTTCAATGCACTCTATAAATGTTTAGAGCCTTTCCTTTAGGCAATAGAAAAAATTGTATAAGGTGTTTTTTAATATTAGCAATAACATATGTATGTGCCCATTCATTTCAAAACTGTCCATTTACTGATTTGTTGAAAACTTCCAGCCTTGGCTATCAACTCTGTATACTCCAAGTTTTAGTGAATCTTCTAACTTATGAGATTTATCAAGCCACCAAAATTTAGCTTCAGTGACAGACAGCTTTTCAGAAAATGCCATACTGCAATGACACTCTTTTCTCAACACACATCAAAACCCCAGCAATGTCAACCATCCTTCTGGGCTCAATTTCCTCACACATTTAGACTAACAGCCAGGATACAACTATGACAGTCTGATTTAGTGACATTCCTACATTTTTAAAGACAGGTAATTCTAAAATCCTAGTTACATGGAAAGCTGAAATAAAACTAAGCAAAGTGCTGCCTATTGGTATCCCTTAGGAAATAGCCTTTATTAAAGAGATAGAAATGCTTCCTTACTAACAGTTATTACAAAATAGATGTTTCTAAGTAGGTTAAATTTTCCCTAATAGTTTTCACTATCGATATGCTCATAATTAATATATTTAACAAATATTGTCTTTAGAGATCAGATGTTTCCCTTTCAAAACAGTTCCTGTCAAACCACAAATCATGGATCAGCCTGAAATAAGGAAAACTGTGCTGCGTGTACATGTGGATGACCTACAAACCTCTTGCCCATCTCTGGCAAATTAACTAACTTGGTTAGGTCCTCACAATCCTGTAAGTGCCAGTTCAGATGGGCATCATGCAAGGGAAAAACATGGGGAAGAAGACCTGGGTTGGAAGCCCCACATTCCCTTTCCAATCTGAGTGTCCTAAGAGGACAAATTTCTCAATATATGATCAAAAAGCCACCAGCAACATCTGGTGTGCTTAATAAGATGCAGATTCTTGGGCCTCACCTTACACCTCTTGAATCATAATCTGAGAGTTCCAGGAATCCCATTTAACAGGCTCTCAAAGGGATATTTATGCAATATCAAGTTTGAGAACCTCCATCTCTGGCTTCAGTTTCTCCATGTGTAAGACAAGATTTACAGAGAAAGCCCATTTAATATCTTTAAATTCTCCCCCGGCTCATCTTTATAATCTGCCTCATTAAGACACAGCAGTGCCATAATTTTACCAACACTTAACAGTATCCTTTACCTTACCCTGAAAGAGGCAGCTTTGTTCTACACCTATTCTATGTGGCTACTTCATTCTACACGTATTCTATATCTGCCCAGATTTCCATATCCCCACCTTCACCACCTCCATTAAGGAGCTGATCCTATTTCAGTTTATTCCTCAGCAATTCTTCTAGTTCAACATTGAAATCCCCACTGCCTCCAGACCTTGAAATTTATGTTATCCACAACCCCCAAGATCACAGATAGTACTACTAACAATGTCTAATTACTTATTCTGGATGTACCAAGACACAACATGTTCACAAGTCCTACCTCCCTTACTAGTGCTGGGTGATGGTTACTTGTCAGCTAATTATGTTCAAATGTCAGAAAGCAAAGTAGCACATTACAAATACACTACTCCTAAATTTTTCTAAAATGTTTTCCTTCACTTTCTTATACTTACTTTTTTTTTCCCCCTTTTTGTCTTTTTTCGTGTCCGGCAACGGATCGCAACCCTCAGTGTCACGCCCGTACCGGACCGGGACCGGCAACGGGATCTCAACCCTCGGGCCTCACCGGGCCGAGCCTCTTATACTTACTTTTATGCTATAGATGAGTTTAATAATTAAAAGGATCCCTAAAAATCACTTAGGCCTACATGACTCCCTGCCCACTGAAGTTACAAACTAAGAAATGGAAATCCAGAAAGAAAATAATGTTTTGTTCAAGATTACACAGCTATTTTTGGCAAAACTACCCTAAACCTAGGGATCCAATTTTCTTTTCAGTATGGTACACTGGCTACCTGGATTATCACCTCTGACTGGACAAACACCAAGAACAATTCAATCAAACACATACAAGTATCTTTAAATAGCTCGTCCTTTGCTGTCCACCATAATGGAGAAAACTGAAGGCATTGATTTTTTTTTTTTTTTTTTTTTTTTTTTTTTTTTGTGGCTGGCTGGTACAGGGGGTCTGAACCCTTGACCTTGGTGTTGTCAGCACCATGCTCTCCCAAGTGAGCTAAACAGCCAGCTCCTAAAGGCGTTGATAAAGTCATGTGTCCCAAAAAATCTCAAATAACAAACTCTATGAGATGATCACTTTTATATAATTAACAAGGAATCCAACTGGGAGAGCAGGAAGGATGCAACACACAAAGGACCACTGTACACTCAACATGGTCAGGTAAAGGATGGGCCCTAAGAAGGGTGAGGACAGAGTGATGACTTTTCAAGAGAAATGAGAGGTCAGAAAATGATCAGGGAAAGCTTTAGAACTCGAGATGAACTCAGGAAACCAGTTTTCTCTGGTTATAACAACAAAATTCCAATACAGAAGATGAAAAAAATTAGGACCTCCTAGTAGGGGTTAGGTATGTACATAAACCAAGGGATCCAATCAGTGAGAGTTCTGGTTTTCTTTCTTTTGTGTAAAATGAAATTGTCCACATGACAGGCAATGAACTTCCCAACAAGAAGTCCAAGAGACAGTTGTCAAGGGAGAGCTACTACAGATAACTTCAGTTTCACAGACTGGTTAAGATTTTCCAGAGGAAAAGTTCAAAATGGACCAGTTAAATGGGTAAATATTTTGGTTTCTGACTCAGCAAATGTTCACCCAGACTTCAAGTATTCTTACTTTTGGGTATTGATCCCAGAAGTTTCAAATGCCACCAACACAAATAATAACTTAATTCATTTTAATGTATTCCAAATGTGCCTTTCCTCAGTTTTTGTTCATATGCATAAACACCCTCTTTCAAAATCGCTCATTTTAAACCAGCTTCATGATTACTCAGAGTGGTAAGGATAAGTATGACTATCATCCTGCCAACAATCACCTCAGCACAAGGCCTGAAGCAGAAGGTTAATGAGAAAGATTTGATGCCTCAGTTGCCAGAAGACATTGGGAATCATTAGAGAACAATTTTATTTTCTCCCTGAGGAAACTGAGGGCCTCAAATGTGTAGGTGATTTGCCAAACGAGTAAAAGGTATATTCCAGACCAGACTCTAGACTTATTAATACCAGTATAATGACACTACTACTATTCCACACTTAGAAAAAAATAAATATTTGAATTTTTAGCATTTTGTTATTGATAAAGCCCATTTAGAGAGTCAAATATGTGACACAGTGTCTCTCAACTTCATAATCTTGATATTTAAAAATAATTTCAATGAACACTTCACACATTCTGTCAACCACCATTTAAGAGTATCCACTAAAGCACTTTACAAAAAAAAAAGTGCTTTACAAAAGGAAAGGGTACAAAAATAAATTAGCAAAGCACTCCCTGTGTGAGGAGAAATCACCAACAATTAAATATCATATCACAAATGTGACAACTGAGGCAGACCACGCAAGGACACAGTGCCTAAGAAGCACAAGAAGGAATAGGTCACTCTCAGAGAGAAGGGGGGGGGAATGAGGGAAGGAGATAGCTAACTCTTAATTAAACTCTCTCAATTGTGGCAGACCCATTTATAAGCGCGACGTAATAATTAATTTATTAATTTCTCAATTCTCAAAACAATCTTCTATGAGGAAGTTACTGCTATCATCCTCCTTTTGGAGATGAGAATCCTAAGGCATAGAATCCTCTTTCCTAGACAACAACAACAAAAAAAATTTTTAATTTTAAAATAGTAACATAAAATTGCATTAAATTCTAAACATAATTTTAAACATTAAAATTCAGAATTTTAAATATTTTAAACATTTTTACTTTTTTTGCAGCTGAATGGAACTGGGACCGAACCCTGGACCTTGATGTTATGAGCACCGTGTTCTAACCAACTAAGCTAACTGGCCAGACCCATCATTATATTTTAAAGGCAATGAGAATCCTTAAGTTTCCCCAGTTTAAGGGAAGATCTGCAAGCTTATTATGCCATTTCCCAAACTGCTGACAAAAGAATCTTCAAAATTCTAGTTTTACATCCTGTTCCCAGTGCAAAGAAATAATTTAGTCATGGGAACTCGTGAAGAATCATGTCCAAGAGGCACACTGAAAAATCTAACCATGAATTTAAAAGAAACCTTGTAATCCAACACCACAAAAACACAATGAAAGCTGCAGTCCATATTCTGTTACTCAATCTACAAACCTCATAAATGGAAACAAAGCAGACCAATTTCCAGCTGGAGAAAATGCCTGGAGAGGAGCCGGCTGTAGCCCAGGCAGTACAAGATCCAAGACAGGAAATAACATTATACACTCCTGGTAGAAAACCTTCTCAGGGCACCAGCCTATGTCTACTGGCCTTCACCATCTGTGGGAGGGCTTCAGATTGGGCACTTCTGGTTCTTTTATAAGCTTATGAATAAAGAGCTTGTAAAAATAAAAGCTTTCAAATTCTAGCTATATTTTATTAAAATCCTTGATTCGTTTACAATTATGGACATGCTAACAGTTGAGACAGGATGGAAGAGTGGAAGGAACATGTAGACAGATCTGGACTCAAATCTCAGCTGTGAAACTTCATAACTGTGTGAACTGGGTAAGGGATCCCACAGGTCCTCAACCTTTGTGTTGCTGAGATGAATAAACAGTCTGAATGTTATCCTTCACTGCCCTCCACATTTTCTCAATCGCCAAGTCTATTCCACTCCTTTATATTTTTGGAATCTTCTCTCGTCTGTCCCCACTACCTATTGCCATTGCCACTGCTTAGTGGTTCTTAACACAGTGTAGGGGCTCACTCAATACTTGCTCAACGCTGAGGCAGAGTTATTTAAACTTGGGTTTTTTCCTCATTGCACAAAAGGCTGGCTTTTTTTATTCAGAGGAATAAATGGATTATGTATACAGAGACCCTAGCACAAGGCCTATAATTATTGTTACAGCTTCTAAGTCATCTCGTTACTGTTCATTGTCCCAAAGTTTGTGAAGTGCTTTCACACATGTGAGCTCATTTGATCCTTCTAACAACTCTGAGACTTAAGAGATTATATGAAGAAACTGAGGCTGGTGATGTTTAAAGCCTATAGAATCAAGGCTAGTTTTCAGACAGACCTACTGATTCCAAATCCTCCTTTCTGTCAGGAGTGCTGGCTTCTTTTATAGGAAACAGTATAGAAAGGAATAAAATTTATTTCTTCTACATCATATCAAATGTGCTTGGATATATGACAGGTACCCACCTCTTCCATAAAGTTTATCCAATACTTTTTATTGCATATAAGGAATACAAACAAATAGACCAAATTCTACTATAATGAACTCCAGAGGACTTTGGTTTGTTTCATAACAATAATTACTTTGAGTAAGTAAGCTATCAACTGGTTACCTCACACACCCCTCCATTCAGCAAATAGTTACCACTGCCTACTTCACAAACGGCATTGTGTTCAGTGCTGGGTCTCTCCTCTTCCGAGATCTTAAGGTTTAGTCTATACCTTCAGGATTTCCCAACTGAAGTCAATGATGGAAGATACAGAAGACTGTTCTTACAGGTACTTGAATAAACACAGCAATGAACCAGAGCCAGGAAATAAGATCTTAAGGTTTAGTCTATACCTTCAGGATTTCCCAACTGAAGTCAATGATGGAAAATACAGAAGACTGTTCTTACAGGTACTTGAATAAACACAGCAATGAACCAGAGCCAGGAAATCTGAGAGCTCATTTTGACTAAGCCCCTACATAAGCTCAGTGACCGTGGACAATCCATCATACCTAGTTTCCTTATCAATAAAATGGGAGAATTGGTCCACACTGTCTATGAAGTTATTCCAATGCTATGAATTCTAGAGATTCCAGGATTCCGTAGAACTGGCAAGTCTTTTTGACATCTACAAGTATATAATTTGTACCACAATTCTATAAATTTTTGTGAGATGATTCATATATTTATTGTAGTTTGAGAAATACATCCATATTGCTCCATAAATTGTTAGAAGTTTTTAACTAAATACAAATTAGGAGCATTTTTTAGTTTGTATAAGTAATCTTATAGCTAATTTAGTTTGCAAATTGCTTCTTGGTGAAAACTGCACTTTTCATGTGTAAATTGACCTTAAATGCTGATTTCATTGGAGAATTTAAATCAGACTCAAAACCTTCTCTTCTTACTTCCTTAGTTTAATTCTGTGACATGTCACCTAAGGATGACTTAAATTCTTCTATACAAAAGTGGCACTTTCATTTATTGGCACATTGAGAAAAGCTCTTTTTGGCCTTACTTTCAAGTGTCTTGCACCCTTATTTCTCTCAGCAAATCATGATTAGACATGTAAACCTTAGAGCCTTGAAAGGTTGCCAGTGAGGAGGCCTACCACATGTTGGTACAAATCATTGACAACCACCCATGAAGTCACACTCCCAGATCCTTCCCCGTAATCAAGAAGATATTTGTCTAAGCATCACTTAAGCAGCCAGTCATTAGAGAAAACTGAAGCATATTTCTTTTTTTTTTTTTTTTCCTTTTTTTTGTCTTTTTTCATGTCCAGCAATGGATCGCAACCCTCGGCGCCACGCCCGCACCTCGCTCAGCCAGTGAGCGGGAACCGGTCTGTATGTGGGATCCGAACCCTCGGCGGGAGCGCCACCATGCTCCCAAGCGGCGCACTGTAGCAGTGCGCCACCAGGCCGGCCCCGAAGCATATTTCTATATACTGATTCACACAAAAAAATTCTGCCTCAAACTCTTGCTTCTTCCCAGAGTTCATAAGAAATAATCTTTTCTTTTCTCACTCATTCAACAAACCCCTGAGCTCCCACTCCATCAGTTCTGGTGATAAATGCGAGTACAGGAGTGGGGACAGGCTTAGGCAGGGTCACCACTAAACCATATTGTATCTTTAGGTCAATTACAAAAGCTACCCTCTTCCAGTGGAGAGGAGTGCACCAGATGCTTGGCAAGTTGAGTGTGAACTGGATTTCAGCCTCCACTTGCCTGTTGGAAAGGATGACTTCGTGCAGCGAACAACCTGCACAACTGTACAAGGTGGCATGGGCAGCTGTGTAAATAAAAATGTGTTCTAGTAGAGAGGCACTGACTACTAGAGGAGGAAGAGCTTAACTTTGTCTAGAGACAAAGGGGAAGGAAAGCTTCCTAGAGAAGGTATCTGACTGACACATGAAGGATGTGTGCATAATCAACAGATATACAAGAAGAGTATGAACAGTGTAAGTAGAATGCTCATTTATTCCAGATAATGGCCTGGAAATGACAACCTGCAAATAATTCGATGTGTCTCGAGGAGGCAGTATATGTGTATGGTAAGCAGGGAGAAAGTGAGAAAACCTGGAGAAGTCAGGAAATGAAACTGGAAAGGCAGGCAGAGGCCACATCATGAAGCATCTTACATAGCCTGTTAAGGTGTTGAAACCTGATATTCTGAGATCATTAGGGGCTTGTTTTGCCATTGTAAATAATAAACTCTTCTTTAAATATATCTTGCCATATTTTTTACATTTATCCATCACAGAAATTTCTAATACCCTAAAGCAACAAGTTCTATTTTCCTGTAAGCTAAGAAGGTAAAATCCAATGGAGCAGAAATTTGCTTTTAGAACTGCACGAATCTTAGAACATAAAAATTTAAAGAATATCAGGAAATATTTCTAAGTGTATGTATACACAATTTCTATAGGTTACGCCCAAATTATAAGACCAATAATTGACACTTTTTATCCAGAGCCTAGAGCTGAAATATCTATAGCATATGATCTGCACCTGTAAGAAACCTGGAAGCTATTTCAAAAGCTTTTAGAGACACTGACTTAAATCTTCGGGGAAGAGAATTGGAGATAGCCAGTTGTTATCCGTTAAAATAAGTATTTGGTGAACAGAAGGTAGCATGGGTGAATAGCCACGACAAGGCAATCCTAGGACCTTCACCGCATATTGAGCAAAGGTCTTATTACGACCCAAGGCTGCCTACAAAGTGACAAGTGCCACCAAGGGGTCTGGTCATTGCAGAGATGAGCAGGAAACCCTCCCCTGGATAAAATTATCTTCGGGTATCAAGAAGCCTTCCCTCCCCCACTTAACTAAAGTTGCCTATTTTTCTTTTCTTTTTTTTAAGGGGAGGTATAAAAGTTCATCAATATGAAGATTCGTCGTTTCTTAAAGACAACACCTTCTCGTGCAATCTTACTCCCATACCTTTACGGTGGCTGTCAGCAATCAGTGGTTGGAAGCAAGGACTCTTCTTTCTAAACTGTTTTTGGTAAACATCATCCATTAGGGCCACCACGTGTCGGCTTTCACAAAACCTTGGCACCGCAGCTCCCCCAGGAGCGGCGCCCGTCGGGGATGGTCGGCGGAAGGGCCGAAGGCGCAGCAGGGACGGCCGCGGGACCCCGCTCGCCCGCCCGCCCGCCAGCAGCGCCTTCCTACGGGCATGCCAACTAACGGAACTAACGAATACAACAATTCAACAAACGTCGAGTGCGTGCGATGCGTGACTACGATCCAGCCCCTTCCCCAAAGAGTTTACGGTGAAGTCGACGTTGCCTCGGGTCCCACCGAGAACGGGAGCGGGCAGGAGCTGAGGTCTCGGCGAAAGGAGACACCACCCATCTCCTTCTGAGAGGACGGTGGACATGGAGACGGCTTAAAGGCGGAGGGGACGGTTGAGTTGGGGCGGAGAGTCCAGTAGACTTTGGACTTTCCAGCTGGAGAAGCTGCGGAGTTGATCAGAGAAACCTGAGGGGTGCAATAGGCACGGATGATGGAGGGTGAGAAGCCAGGGGGCAGCGGGGATGAAGGCTGCCGGGGCGTGTGTCGCTAGACCCACTGTCCTTGCCTTTACAAAGGCTCTGCCCTGCACGAGAGGTGGGGGAGGGGAGGTCGATGTAGGCGATGTGCTAATGTGGATCCTCCAAGACAGGACAGGTGTGGAGGATTTTCTTAGGGGAAATCGTTGTGGGACTAAATGGGAAGAGAGCTGCTAGAGCTGGAGAGAGAGCCAGACATTATGCAAATCTGTCTCCAAGTGAAGGAGACGGGGAAGCAACCATCCTAACCTCCCTGTAGTCTAAGATGATTGGCGTGTCCTACAGCCAGTTACTCATCCTAGGATCCCTGTTCTCCTTGGGTCCTGGGAGCAGCCAGGTGGGAAGTGTGGCCTTGGGCACAACCCCAGTGCTGGATGTCAGAGCACAACACCTAGGACCCTTGGTCCGTTCAGCTCCAAGATAGCCGGAGATCAGTGCAGAACTGTGAGGAACATTTGCCCACAGTCTAAAAGACAAATGGGATCAACTTTCCCACAACATACCCACGGTTTTAAAAGGAAGCCCTGAGGGTTTGCTGGAATCTGATAGACCTGCTCTCTACCCTCAGCCATAGCAGGCTCTGTGCACACTGAACCGGTAGTGACTGACCCCTCCCACTACATCCTCTCCCCTGGCCCCGTCTCCGCATCTTTACACATATGGCTCCACCTGGGAAATACCTCCCCACTCCGCTCACCCTTTCAAACTCAGTTGGAACATCACATCCTCTAAAGAGCGTTTCTTCTTAGCATGTTACTTCTTCTTTTTTTTTTTTTTTTTTTTTTTTAAAATTACCGGGGGGGGG